>NC_056578.1:33824128-33864707 GCF_018340385.1 Cyprinus carpio
CTACCTATGTTAAAAAGGAAAGGAACATGGAGTAAAATGTGCCTGGATCTCACGGTGTCTCTCTCTCAAGTTGCATTGCCCGTTGTACAGACATTCCCTCTCTTACTCAGATCCTGCAAGACCTTCATAGCCTTAATAGGCTTCCTGTTCTGAGCCATTTTGTGTCTTTAATGGCGATCCCTTCTAATTCATTGAATGGAAGGCAGCATTCATCTCACTCATTGACCAAAGAGGCAATCACACCAGCTGAAAAAACTATACTATCTGAAAAAATATCGTTGGTGGACAGATAGGAGGTTTTTAGATGGCAACTTCTACCGAAAAATGACGATGAAGCCATACCAAGACGCATGGGACAAAACTAAATAAATTAAGCTTTGGCCAGCCATTCACCCATTAAGAAGAGCATTCAGAGAGAGAAGCTCACCAACTGGCCGAGGAAATTCCATCAAAGGATGCTGAAGGACTGAGACGGCTTCTCAGATTTTCTGAATGCTTGTCAAAGATGCTATGCCTTATGTCAAGAGGTCTCCGACATATTAAATGACTGGGAGGAGAATCGGGCTTTCGTTCACAAATTGCCAGACACTGGGCAGCTTTAAGTTGGAACCGACAAGTCACGCATAAAAGCCTAAATGAAAATCAAGAATTCCCAAGTTTCAAAGAGTTTGCTAGATTCATGTCAAGCGAAGCGAGATTGCTAATGGGATTCCATTACTTCCTTTCATGCCCTTCGTTCATCAGATTCTATCACTGAGAAGAGAAATCTTAGAGACGCGTGAAGAAAAACAAGGCTAGTGTTCTTACCACTCAAACAGTCACTGACAATGAAAACCACAAGTCAGTACAGAAGGAAGGTTAAGACTTCATGTATTCTTTTGTCAAAATAATAGACACCAGCTTCATGCATGCTCCAAGTTCACTGAGATGGTGTTGGTTGAGCGACCCGCAACTACATAAAGGAGAAGAAACTCTGCTACGGATGCCTGAAACCCGGCCACAGTGTGAGAAACTGTCTTCATCGTCATTTTTGTGACCACTGTAAGGGAAAGCATCCTACAGCCCTGCATGAGGACAACTATAAAAGAGAAAGGTCTACATCAGAACCAGAGACAAATCGAGGCGCGCGCTGCAACATGCTCAGTGTAGCAGGTGAGAGCTCATCAACATCAATGGTGATACCAGTCTGGGTTTCATCTAAAAATGATCCAACGACTGAGAAACTTGTCTATGCACTACCGACCTCATGACACTACGTTTATTGATAAAGAAGTGAGTGATGGTCTTAATGCTGACAATATCAGTGAAATTGAAGTTGAAGCTGACTATGAGTGAGTAAAGATACAGTGCTCACAAACAAAGGTGTTTCTGGGCTTCGTGTTAGAGGATATAGTTTAGCGGTTGGGATTGATCTTCGATTCGCCTATACAAGGACTGCATACCTGTGCCATCTCACATTCCCACTTGTGAGACTGCTAAACAATGGAGTCATCTTTTTTAGAGAAATAGTGGATGGAAATCCAACCACTGAAGGACAGTGTAGTAGGTCTTTTGATGCGACTACAACTGCTCAAAGAGCTATGGCACAAGAGCAAGTCCTTTTAGGAGAAGGCGAGGAACCCTACAGCTGTAAGGGCCAGTTTAGGATGGAGTATTGTAGAGGCTCACTACAAACCCATGATGTGTTGAGCACATATCATTTGTGTCACAGAATAACAGTTAAGGAGCTACCTCCGATAACTCCTACTGGCGTCATTGGCATTTTAGAGTCTGACTTCAAGATGGCAATGCTGACAGCAAAAGTGTGTCACAAGGCGACATCACATTCCTCAACATACTGGATGAGGGCAATAAGGAAAAATATACATAGCCATTTTGAGATGCCTCTGCCATTCAAACCAGACCCAGCTTGCCTGACAACAAGAGGGCTCAGCTATGACACACACCTCCTTCACCTTAAAAAGGAAATTGCAGCGGGATGAAAGGTTTAGAAGCTTTATGTTGAGTTCATGGAGAAGTCTTTGGAAAGCGGAGATGCTGAGCAGGCAGGTCAGGGGCGGTGGGAGTGAAGAGAGAGATGGTACATTCCCCCATCATGGTGTGCATCATCGCGAAGAAGCCAGATAAACTTAGGTGTAGTGTTAGATTGCTCAGCCAGATACAAAGGAACAACTTGAATGATCACCTCCTCTCTGGGCCTGACATGTTGAACAACTTAAGTGGAGTTCTCATCCGTTTCCGACAGCACCCCATTGCATTGATGTGCGACATTCAGAAAATGTTCCATCAGTTTCATGTGGTCAGAAGCTGATTGCACAGCTTCCTGCGCTTTCTTTGGTGGAAGCAGGAGATTTGAACTCACAGCCCAGCCCGAGTTTAGCATGAAAGTGCATCTGTTAGGGTACGCAGCTTCCTCTCGGGGTGTGCAAACTATGGGATGAAACATCTAGCTAAGGAGGAGAATCGCGACATCTACACTCAAGGCTCGAGATTTGTTATGGGGACTTTTATGTAGATGATGGGCTCGCGAGTGTTGAAAACACTGAAGATGCTATTCAGCTTGCCAGGGAGGCTTCGTGAACTGTATGCGCCATGAAGTCCTCTCCGACTACCTTTCAAAGTTTAGTAATCCTAATGACAGAAAGGAAAATTAGTAGTAGGAAATGCTCACCACCCTCGAGCAGAGCAACCAGCGTGAAAGGATATGGATCTGCATTTGATGATTTGCCACTTGAGAGGGGCTCGGGATTCAATGGGATGTGGAGTGTGTGTGTCCGCTTCAGGCTTAACGTCAGCCTCGGGAACAGCCAGCGACCGCGGCGTGGCATTTTTATCTACAGTGGCTTCTCATGTACGATCCTCTTGGGTTTGTGGCACCGATGTCGTCCTCAAAGCGAAGATCATTCTCCAGGAGATGTGCAGACGGGGGCACTGGCTGGGACCGATCCTCTCACTGGACGGAAGCTTAGCCCAAAATGGGAACAATGGAGAAGTGGATCCAGCCCCACTTAGATCAATTTCACCGCTATCCCGCACCTACTCACCTGCTGGATTTGGAAGGGTCTCAAAGACAAGGGCTGCATCATTTCTCTGATGCCAGTATGAAGGAGTTACTGACCAGCGTTCATACCTACGACTCCAAAAACCAAGAGAGGGTGATATTCATTGTGCCTCGGTTGCAGAGGAAAGCACCACGTGGTCTCTCCAACCAAAGTGAAACAACCACATCCCAAAGATTCCGAGAATCTTTACAGCGGCAGTTTGTTTTCCGTGAAGATAAGCAATATGCTTAAGGAGGAATTGGGATGTATTAATGCTGAGGAGAGTTCTTTCCTGGACCGACTCTAAAGTAGTCTTGGAGTTATATAAAGAAGCGAAGCACACGGCGATTTCACACGCTTGTAGCTAAATCAAGTTCAGAAGATTCCAGCTCAGTTCAGCCCCGCAACAGTGGCGATATGTCTCCGGCAAGCGAGAATCCTGCTGACCATAAAGTTTCTCGAGGCTTAACTGCCAGTGAGCTTTTATGCGTCTACCTGGCTCACTGGACCCAAGTTCCTATGGAACAAGGAAATAAGCTGGCTACAGATGAAATATCAGAGTTAACATTGAGGAGATCAGGGTCAGAAGGGAGTGCTCTGGCGCTCAGTACCAAAACCACTGAATCACGTGAGCCTCATTGATCGCTTGTCTAAGTTCTCATCTTGAGTAAGCTAACTACTACGAGCAGTTCTGTACCCATTCTCAGGCGCATAAGCAAGAACAGTGATCAAACAGTCTCACCTCTGTAACAGAGCGAGAAAAGGAGCCAGAACATTGTTTAATCAAAGATCTGAAGAAATGTGTGTATCATGAAGAGTTGAAACTGCTGAGCAAGGGATCCCTCTACCACATCACAATCCGTTACATGCTCTTGTGGCTTTTTCTCCGCGGCGGGTGTCCTCAGGGTGGGAGAATGACTGTCAACTCTCTCTTCCCAACTTCATCAAGCACCCTGCAATCATTCCCAGAATCATCACATCGAGGGATGATTATTGCCTATCATCGAAGAAGATGAAACATCAGGTAAAGGTTTTACCATTAATGAAATAAAGAAGCATGGCGGCTACTGGATTACAGGACTTGACCGGCGGTTGCAGACCTAACTCTAAAATCAATGTGTCATCTGTGAAGCTGACAGCGCAAACCTATGGAAGGAAACAAGAATGGCGCGATCCTACCCCCCTATCGTGTTGGAGAGCCATCACCCCCGTTCACTTTCTGCGGCATCTGGACCTGCTGTCGGGCCATCATCCTTACAAAGCAAGGAAGAAAGGAACAAGAGGTGACGTCTGGGTTTTATTTACTTGCCTAGGTCCGACTGTGCATGTCATATTGAGATTCTTGAGACATGACGACAGATGCCCTCTAAATGGGCCTTCGTGTTTCACATGGGCCATCCGTAGGTAACTAGTTCGTGGTACTCAGTATCAAGTCTGCTCACGGAACGCTGCTACACTTCGTGCTATGGGCTCAAAATGTTTAAGAGCTCTAAGGAATCGATGCAGACCGTCTAGGCTGTATTTGCTTGCAGAGAGCATGCAACTTCAGCATGAACGCACCCCCATTCTAGCCATTCTGGAGGAGTGTGTGAAAGACACATAAGGACAGTGAGAAGCGTTCACTAAGGTCCACTCTTGCCCTTTCCTGCTAGTAGATTAAAATGTCGTGCTCGCTACGGGCCTTTTTTCCTATGAGGCCATGGCTATAGTCCACAGTCGTCCTTTTGACTAGTTTACAATCTCAAGTAACCCCCATAGCCTCGAACCACTCACCCCTAATCATCTTCTTCTGACGATGAAAATCTGTCCAGGCCCTTGCCTCCCCCTGAGTGCATTCATCAGAGAAGATGTGTAAGGGCAAAAAAAAGGTGGAGACATGTTCAATACCTAGTCAGAACAGTTTTTGGAGTCGATGGCGAAAGAATATCTTGCCAAACATTGCTCTACAAAGATAGCAGCTAGAATGCTCCAAGAAGAAATTTACAAGTTTTGGAGGATATTGTATCATGAAGGAGAGTGGGGATAGGTGCATCAGGAACGGTGAGTATTGGGTAGGTTTCAGAAACCCTATTGACCCAAAATTGACTTGTTACGGAAGAGTTAAAATCCATGCTTGGTGACAGTAAACCTTGGCTAGAAGGGTGAGCGTCTTCCAAGTGTCCGATAGTTGAGCGCCCAGTCGAAGAAGCTTGTTTCTGCGCTGGCTGGAGACTAACTAAATCTGCTCTTTCCCTCCATAGTACAAAATATTACATAGTTATGAGTTATTATTCACATTGGCATATTTGTCTTTGTTCCTATATCGGTCTCAGGGAATGCAATCTTTTCAGTTTAAAATCATTCCGTTTCTAAGGTAGTCTTGTACCTCGCGTGTGGCCATTATACACTCAGGATTGGTGGGAGTGTAACGACTCAAAGGAAAGTGACAGTTAACAGTAAGTAATATTACCTTTTGAACTTTATTTTATTAGTCTCCTCGTTAATGGAATGAGTTCCTTTATTTCACGCTCTATAGTTGAACGTTAATTTCGCGTTTAGAAAAGTGGACTGGTTAGTGAGACGGATTTTGGGTCCCGTAAATAGCAATTTTATGGTATTTCTCTGTCCTGTAGGGGGCGTCTACGGAGGTGGTGGTGTGGGTCATAGGATGTCGGGGCAGCCAGTTTCTATGTGGTAGAAGCTCTCAAGACATTTTGAAGTATCTGCGCGAGTATGCTTGGTCACCATTGTCTTGGGCGGTGTTGAGGGTGGGTTATGCGAGCTCATCCTGTTAAGGTATAGGGTTACATACAGCTGTGTACTCTTTTTTCCCCATGAAATTTTTATGAAATCCCCAGCATACACTCGCTCCCCATAAATATTTTTGATTAAGTATTCAACTCCATAGAACACTGCTATTTTTAACCAAAGCAAGCGGCTGCCGCGTGCCCGGTTTATATGGTAGAATGCCAGCAAAGATCGCTGCCATCTTATAATCCTGCAAAGACATCTCAGTTCATCGTGCAATCTCTACAATGCTCTGTTATAACATAATAAATATATGCATAATGATTCTTTCATAATGTAATACAATTCATATTAACAATGAGAGGATTCGCGGAGCATGCAAATTTCAGCACTGCAATGTTCACGCTGCGTAAGACTTATTATAGGCTAAATAGAAACTCTGCATATGCTTGCATCTGTTAATCGATTTATATTTAATATTGATGTTCATGTATGCTTTTGTGCACATAGATGAATAACAAATTTAAGTTTTTAACGATACTTTTTATCTTTAAGATATGTCTACTTTGCAATCATTTTATTCTCCCACGATCCCACACACACACACAAGAGTCTCTGCATTATCAAGTCTTTTCCCGTGCTGAGTCCTGCCGCACACCGCACTCTGTTGCGCTCGGCCTCTCAGCTTGGGAGCAGGTCTCTTTATCCACTGGCACTTGATCTCCGACAGTGTGTGTGCTCCATCCGTTTTACAATCTCTTGATTATAAAACAACTGTGCATTCTGTCAACAATGTCGCAAGGCAGTAACGTATTAGAGACTCCCCGCTTGTAACTATAACTCTTATTAGCTATTTTGAAAACTATCCTGTAAATATAACAATACACGTAGACCAGTTTACTGAAAAAAGTAATCAAATGTATGGTAATGTGGTTACTATGTAATGCATTACTGGCCCAACTACTGAAATCAGTGGTTGCTTGTATTTATAACACCACCCGAACAGTTCAAATATTCAGATGTGTGCAGGGCATTATCCATTTAAAGATGAAGACTGTTTTACTGGGAGAGTAGCTTACAATGCCGTGTCTGTTTCTATAAAGTAAGCAATTTCAAACTTTGTAAGGATTGTCTGGGCACTTGACTCACAGTCTGTAAACTCGAGGACATATGTAAAGTGATTTTTTTGCCACCATGATTCAAACGTGAGTTTTGAGAGGCGTGTAGAAGAGTTGTTGTTTGTCTGTTCTCAGATCACCAATGCAGATCAGTGGTTTTATGTCACTCTACTACTGGCGTGACTATCACAGTCGCAAACGCCTTCAATATAGATATCATACTAATTCATTATCCATCAGTATTTATAACCCCACTGGATGCAACAAGTGCCTGTATTGTAATGGGTGTTATTGTTTTTTGTCTTGTCGCCACTTCGTGTTCTGACACTCCGTGACACAGCATCCCAGTATGTGGCAAGGGGGGTAACATTTCTGTCCACAACACTTGAGGAATTCAGCCAATCACAAAGCACTGGATAGCTGGCCATCAGACCACCTTGCTTTTTCCAGAAACTTGAGCTTTTGTAAAAAATGATTATTTCAGAAAGTAGGCAGGCAGAGAGGAGAAACAATATTACATCAGTATGTGAAAAAAGTTTTTTTTTTTTTTTTTTTACCTTAACCGCATAAACACCATTTAGTACACAAAGACACAAAATAAGGTTCTTTTTAGGCAACATCATATGACCCCTTTAGAATTAGTCCCATTTGGGAGTGTGACCACTAGCGGGCATATATCTTAATTAGCTACCTCCCACAGTTCAGAAGAGTAGAGTGTTGGTCCTACATGATCCAGGCCTGCGTGTGTGGGCATCTTTAAATACAGAGCTATAAGCTGCATCCCTCTGCCTCTGTATTCTAGCTGCCGTTATAGAATATTAACAGTTTCCCCTGAACCAACACACAAACACACCACACAAACACTTACAAATTAGTGGTTTTCCATCTAAGATAATATCAACTTTGGTGTCATTCTTGCGCATTTTCCTGTCACTGGCACGTCAAAAAATCTGCTTAATGTGTGTTGGGAACTTTATGAGTAAATGTGGTTAATAAACATTAGGTTACAACTTGATTTTGATGGTCCCCTTTAGGACATTCCATAACATTGCACTTACTGTATCTGTCAGACTAACACTCATGTTCAGTAATCGCTGCGTATTAGTAGACTGTAATGTTAGAGTTAGTATAATAATGTGACATCTATTTGCAAAGTTGCTTATCCGAATGTGTATTGGGGAACCCATCAAAAATGATCAAAATGAAGTGTTTAGCAGATAAATTAAGCAGACAGTCTACTAATACTCTAAAGACAGTTAGTTGACGATGTATTGCTAAAGCAAAATCTTTTTAAGTGTTTAAGAAAAACTTTTTATTATATCTTTTTTAATTCAATGTATGCTAATTACAATCAGTCACAACAACCAATACACAAATCAAACACAAAAAAAAACCCAGCCTCTAGTGCAAAAAGAATTAGAGAGAAATACTCGATGCGACAGTGTTTAAAATGTTTTACCAGAGAAAAACTGTGTGAATATGTCATGGTCATTCAGCACACCAGAAGCAAAGTTTTTAGAGGGACGCCGCACCGGTTTTACTATTTATGAGAAAGCAGAGAACTACTTAGAAAGTGGCACTGGCAGATTCCAAAATGGTCCTGTTTTTCTTAATCGGTGGATCATGTTTCATACTCAACATGGGGGTTTTTTTTTTACACTGATTTAATTAAAAACCCACACCTAAACCAGCCCTCCGTGGAGTTAGAACAAATTGGGTCAAGCAGTTTGAAAAATACCCATCATTGTTTGACAAACAACCCACTGACTGAGTAAAAACCAAACGTTCCACAGAGATATACACTTCCTAATGTTGTGGGTATTGACAGCAATCCATGTTCGTTCCATATCCCTGAGATCTCTTCATCAAAAATTTCCATGTTGATTCACCATACTTCATGGAATGTGATTTCTCGAACCAAGATGAGGTGTTTGGGAGGGGAAAACGCAACATTGTATCCGTGTCCCCCTTGCTCTTTGGTGTAGGGCATTGGTTCCATAAACAAACATTAAGTACAACTCCTCATCCCTTTCATTATCATCCAGGCCCACGATGTTTCATATACGTTGACCTGCGATAACCAGAACATATGTGGCTTTTGTTTGCCTAGTGTTTTGCTTATGTGTCTGTTATTAGGGCACTCTAAAGTCTGATTACACTGTACTCGCACAAACTGAATGCAATCATATCATACTTTAAGTCACGAAAATATAGTAAGAAAACCCATACTCGAACATTTGTTCACGACAGACACTTTTCGAGTACTGCCCCCCTGGCTAAATTAGAACACTTGGAGGCTTGCCTCCTACACTGTTGTCTCTTTGCACTGGAGTCACGTCTACTTTCATGACATATTTGCCTGTATGTGATCTCAAGTGTTCACGTAAGCGTGAAGGGCCATTAAGTGTGTGTAGAACTATTAGGACCCAATAGGACACAGTTATGGCACTTTTTCCACTGCATGGTATGGCACGGCTCGGTGCATTTAACATTTTGGGAGGTTTTCCACTGGGTACAGTACCTGGTACCTGGTACTTTTTTTCCGTACCCACCCGCGTACTTCGATTTTTGAGGTTCCAAGTGAACCGTACCATATACCAAAATGGTGACGTGTTAACTCTGCTGCATCACGGATTGGCCAGTGAGCCACCCTTTTTTAGAAGTCGTCACTACCTTTTTTTTTTAGGAGGCCTCGGCTGACGATCACTGTGTCCCAGAGGAGCAGCCCAACTACAGTATGTGAATAATCACCTCCCACCAATCTAATAGCGCGTTACTAAACTGCATTGTGAAACCGAGCCGTGCCATACCGTACTGAGCCGTTCAACCCGGCGTCGTACCACGCAAATGGATAAACGCCATTATAGTGTTGTAAAAATGCAAAGTGTTCACAAAACATTCTTTGATTTTTCAGTACTTTGCATTTTAAAATAAACTTCTAAATATATGTACACTATAGTTTCTATAACCTATGAGTCAAATTAGTCATTAGTAATTAAATACTTCTAATTAAGTGATAAAAAAGTGTGCAAAACTTTGTTTTACTACAAAATAATATGTAATATCTAATTATTATTAAATATTTAATTTACACTGGAAAGGTTACTGTGACATCTCGTAAGATCTGGGCAGAAAGACTCTCAATTGAATGAACAGAATGATGCATGATGGGATATGCTTAAAGCATCTGTTATACAGAGAGCAAGAAAGCTGTGTATGTATTTCCAGCACATGCGCAGTTAGTGCTTTTGTAGCCTACTGTCCACGCGTAATTGTCTGCACGGTCACAAAAAATGGGAGGCACGCAGATGTCTGCTCTGAGCCTCCACATACACCCTCTCGCACATGGCCTCAGCACATGCGGAAAGTATAAAACAGGCTTAACAGAGGCTTAAGTTCGGTCACTTATCAGATGAGAAGCGCCGTGCTGCATCTAGAACAACTCATTCAACAAGTACAACCACGTATTTCAAATGACCTGAGAGAAACAAAGACCCTCCCCCAATGAGCCCATCAAGGTCAATGTGGCTGAGAGAACTAGAAGAGAGAATTTGAGGAGATTATTATTATTGTTGTTGTTTGCACAACATAATCAAAATATACATAACTATAGTCAAAGACACATCAATGAGCACTCTGATCTAGACTTGAACAGTCACACACCTTTGTGCCATTCTTGGAAACAGATCCTGTTCAGCTGTTGAAACAATTAAACCATACCCGGCATTTCCAAGGCATTTGCTGCTTCATTGCACTGAAGAAACCACCTCACCATCAGTGGTCATTGATAGAGCTTATTTTTTTAATATATTCATGTAGAATATCAGCCCAATGTAGATAAACAGAGAGCTCTCAGAAAAAAAACAGTTTGAAGACACTCATGTGAAAGTCAGCAGGTCTCCTCAGGGGTGCAGATATCTGGTCACGGGGTATTTCACAGTAAACATTGGTTGAAACATTCTTGTTTCTGTCATTCATCATGTTACAGTGTAAACACTGGTATTACTTTTATATTGTGTTGTTTTATATTATAGAGGATAAAAAACTCTTTGCTTCATATAACATTTAAATGCATATTTCAAAATGTTTCACTCAATTTCACACAATTTAGTCTGGCAGTATAGTTTGGGAATAGCCCAACTAATAAAATGTGTACACGTTTATGTTACTATAATATGTTAACTAATGTAAGCAGAAATTATCAGATTTATCAGAGAATATTTGTTTTCGGTATGACTTAGTTCATTTAAAAGTAAACACTTCAAGCTTTCTACAGACAAATCTCTAATGTCTGTGTGGCAAGTATTTACTGAGTTTTGGTTAATTTTTGTGACGTGTTTTTATAAAGGAGACTGAGACAGCAGAAAGCAACACCCTGTTGTTTTCTTTACTGAACAAAAGCACAATGTTGTGCTGTTATTATTAATGTATACAAATAAAAGTAGACTCTTTACAGTTTTGAATGATGTCTTACTCTTATCGGTACAACCAAAAATTACAAAGCATTTTAAGTTCTTTCCACTGTTTTTAGGGAAAAAATTGCAACTGAACACACTGCTGCATTCACCCACCTGAGAGGGTTCATTTGATACTGCCGCTGCAGTGCACTAATTTGATACTGCTACCAAAGTGCCCCTCTTTGATTTGATACTGATTCTGCAGAGCCCCGCTTAACTCAGTACTCCCACCACAGTTCCCACTTTAGCGTGATACTGCTGCCAGAGTGCCCCACTTTACAGTTGTATTCTATTCGTTTTGGTACTATTTTCACAAGTGAGCAATCTATTTTCAAAACTCTTAATACAAAAATCCAAAACTGATCACACTTGTAACATCACTAGTCATTCTTTCAAAAGTGATCTCATGCACACATATTATAATCCACACAACAATCATTGTTTCAAAACATAAGATTACAAAACATAGATTATTGTAATATATATTGAGAACATTTGATTTAATCACGGAAACACAACATTGTGATCTTCTTTTAATTTAGTGCTTTTAACAATCAGTTAATTCAAGAGCAAACAATGCAATAAACATGTTTCAAATCACCTTTTTTTGCTGAAATAATTACAGTAATAGAGGCAATAATTGTCATGTTAGAAAATACACTTACATTACCTAACTTGCATAATGTACATAAAATTCATAATGTTTGTAAAAGCATTTATCCAGTGTGTTATCAAAAGGTGTGATGAAGGTATGATACGGCCATAAGGTTTTGTGCTAGAATCTAGAACAGAGCTTACTGTCAATGCAGTACAGTAAATGTCCTCACTGTGCTATATGACTGTACTATTTGCCATAGATCTATACTATAGCTGAACATTTCAGATGAAGGGTGAGTTTATATTAATGTGCAGTCTTTACCATGGTAATGCTTTTATATATAGTATTACATGGCATAATACAACGTAAAATGCTGTATTTGGTGCCATCTGTCTCCATTCTTCTGATACATCTCTGATCAATCTCTGTTCAGTTCCTCTACCTTGTATCCTGCTGTATGTTCACAAATTACAAAACACAGTTTTACAAAAGAGGGCAACCTCAAATAGAGGTTTTGGGTGTTTTTGTTAGGTTTTGCTCACATCTGGGTACCAGTTTGTCCCTAAAATATGGTTACTGTAAGTAGGTAAACACACACACACACACACACACACACACATGTATTCCTTTCATTATAAGTGGCATTCCATAGAAGTAAAGGGTTTTATACTGTACAAACTGTATATTCTATCCCCTACTGTACACTTACCCTACTCATATGAAAAAAAAATTTTCCAATAGTACCAAAGCGAAAATAATAATAATAATAATAATAATAATAATAATAATAATAATAATAATAATAAAATAAATTAAAAAAAAAAAAAAAAACTTTAAATGGATAGTCTCTACCAAAATGGAAATTTCTGTCATTAATTACTCACCCTCATGTTGTTCCAAACTCTTAAGACCTCTTGTTCATCTTCAGAACACAAATGAATATATTTTTGATGAAATCCAAGAGCTTTTTGACCTTGCATAGAAAGCAAGGGAACTACCACGTTCAAGGCCCAGAAACGTAGTAAGTACATTGTTAGAATAGTCCATGTGACATCAATGATTCAACTGTAATTTTATGAAGCTACGAAAATAATTTTTGTGTCCAAAGAAAACAAAAATAACAACTGTCTGTGTGCATCATAAAGAATCAACCCATTGTGTCAGTAACAATCCTATTTAAAAAAAAAAAAATTCTAAAAAATCTGAATTAGACTTTACAGGATACTGGTGCAGCCCTGAGTTTTATTTTTTCTGATGTGCTGCCTTGTCTTTTTTGCAGTATCAGAGTTTTAGTAAGAATTTGAAATGGGTGTTGTGAATGTACTGTTACATGGTGTTTATTTACAGTACAATGAGATCTAGTCACAGAATAGCATCCTTCCTTGCCTGCAAAGGGAGTGACTTTTATGCATAGAGTTGGAAATGACCTGCTAAGCTAGGCCTAGGGGACTGGCCATCAGGGAGCACTGGGGATTTATTATTATTATTATTATTATTTTTATTTATTAGTAGTAGTATTAATATTAGTAGTAGTATTAATATTTTATATTTATGCCTTCTCAATGTGATAATTTCCAAGGGAGGATCTCTCACCTCCCCAAATCACCAAAGTGATATTTTTTTTTTTTCAGTCGATAATAAATCGATAATAAATCGATAATAAATCATAAATCGGTTATTCTTGACTGTCAGTGCTGCGCTATACGAATCAGCCCACGTTTGTTACATGCTTATGTCAAAAAATTCCGAACAAAACCAATGCATAGGACTTGATGAAGGAGAGGAAGTGGCCAGAAGAAGCAGTGAAATGTAGCTACATCACTGACCTGTTCAGGGCTTTAAGTGCAGATCAGCTTTCCTCTGTAAAACGCTAGATAGTTTTGTCTTTATTAACTTATTTGAGTATTAAAACAGCTAGTATCTGTTAGGCTACCAGTAGCATCCCATTATTATCATCATCACATGGATTATTTTTTCAACAAATATATTGTACTTTTTAACATTTAGGCACTTTTGAAACTGTATTTTAAAAAGACTACCAGTGGAAAAAAAATAAAAAGTTTTAAAGGTTTTTTAAAGAAGTCTCTTCTGCTCACCAAGCCTTAATTTATTTGATTCAAAATACAGCAAAAACAGTAATATTGTGAAATATTTTTTATTAAAATCTAATTTATTCCTGTGATTTCAAAGCTGAATTTTCAGCATCATTACTCCAGTCTTTAGTGTCACATGATCCTTCAGATATCATTCTAATATTCTGATTTGCTGCTCAAAAAACATTTATTATTATTATTATTATTATTATGTTGAAAACAGATTCAACGGGAGGCAGAGATATTGGGGAAAATGAAGAAAAGGGAAAGGGAAGTGAAGGTGCAGTGGAAGAGAGAGAACATTTCAATTATTTTCCACTGCCCCAACCAGACTAAGGGATTTTAGACCATTTTTATGTGATGGCCATACAAATAATAGGGTTGTTGGTTTCAAGAATTGTTGTGGATGTAAAGGCTATACTATACAGGAAATAAGGGGCCAAACAGCTTGCCACTGGAACTGGATCCTTAAAAGGACATATTTGTTTATTCTTTACCCCTAATAGGTAGGCCTACAAATTAGTACCTTAAGGGTACGTATTAGTACTCTTAAGGTACTAATATGTACAGTGTACTGCTACAATGTCAAGCTATTGGACCCAAAAAGGTACAGTTTTGGCCCTTTTTTCTGTGTGTCCTGGATGAGTGTGAGATTTCCTGGCCTGAAATTGGTCCCAGAAAGGCCCTGCCTGCTAGGGTTGCTAGATAAGGAGCCCAGTGTGTCTTTTCTAGATGTTTTGCCTGAAACCTCTTACTCAGAGAAGTCAACCAAGAACAAAACCAGAAGGTAACAAATGCACTACACTTGATACAACTAATCAAATGTTATGTGTTACTGTCAAGATTATGAAATTTGGCTGACGATTAATTGTTTAAAAATAGTCACTTTATAAAATAGTCTGTTTAGGGCTTTGGCAATTATGACGATTATCACGATTAATTGTCTGTTTTTTATGACTTCATTATATAATTGTGATTAATTTAAGGGTTCAGTAAATAATTTTGATGTTATCTTTAAATCTTTTTTGAGTTATTATTTTGCGGTGTAAGATTACATAAAGTATTCCAAATTCTAAGAATCGGCCAATACTGATCCATAATACTCAAAATACAATACAATACACAATACAAAATACTCACGTCCTCATTATAGAGAAAAACTATATTTGATTAGAAATATATAAGCTAGGAAATTAAACTAGCTGACTGTATAATTTAGCAGCAATAACAATATCTTGAAAAAAAAATATCTTTGGTGCACATTAAACAATTTGAAAAAGGTTTTTTCTGTTAACTATTTGTATTCTTACAAAATACATTCATGAAAATAAGATAGAAATCATTAGAAAAATAAAAGATTCTAATAATCTTTCTGTGTGCAAAACTTTGATAATGTGAAAGGAGTGGCATAAAGTTCTTATGCACATCCAGGGTGCAGAATGGTGCACTTGAAGCAACATGGAGCAGCACTTATGCACATTTAGGATGCAGAATGATGTGCTTGAAGCGCTACACTCCACACATACAAACAAAGAGAAGAGAATTGAGGGAGCAATGAACTCCACCAAGATGTCATTTTAATGCGAGTCCCCAGACCTTTATCTACAAATCAAGCATTATAATGGGAATATATCATCTTAGAGAGAGGGTTTTACCATGCTTACTGTCATAACTGAACGTGACGTGCTGTTTGAATGCTGAGCGGAGAGTGACTGACAGCTGCAGCAGAAGGAAGATGAGTTTCTGTAAACTTAAATTTAACAATGTAAATACAGTTATGTCCCTCTCATTAAGATATGGAATGGCTTCAGATGATATAGCCTATACAGTGCATGAAAAGCAAACTGGTGCTCATCTGTTTCTTTTGGTGTATGACTCCCCCTTGTGCCGTATAAAAAGCACAATAATTTAGAACAAATTATCTAAGTTAGATCTAAGTTAGATTAAATAGATGGTTATTAGATAAATAGATGCTTATTTAATTATCGCAACAGGTCTATGTGTTAGACAAGAACAAATTGTTGCTGCCCAGCAGAAAGATCCTACCCTAGTAAATGTTTTACTGCTGTTGGTGACGCGGATGTTGAGGAAAAGGGTGATGTTTTTTTTGTTTTTGTTTTTTGGCAATGGCTTTTTAATGCACAAATGGTTCTCATAGAGGTGGAACTGATAGCAAAATTTGACCCAGTGTTAAAAGACCACATCAGACGAATTGATAGTGGAATACAGCACAACACGTATCTAGGTAAGACTATCCAGAATGAGCTGATAGAGTGTGTCAGTGACAAAATAATTGAGGTAATGGTGGCAGAAATCAAGGACTGCAAATATTATTCAATTATTTTAGACTGTACACCTGATGTTAGTCACCATGAACAAATGTCTGTTGTGGTGCGCACAGTCACTCTGGGCAAAACACCAGAAATAAAAGAGCACTTTTTAGGATTTCTGATAGCTCCAGAATCCACTGGCTGGGTTTGTCCAGTCTAATTCTTAACAGGCTTGAGGAATTGAACATCCCTTTTCAGAATTGTCGGGGGCAGTCCTATGACATTGGGGCTAATATGAAGGGAAAAAACAAAGGTGTGCAGGCTAGGCTATTGGTTAAAAATCCAAGAGCTTTTTATGTGCCTTGCAGTTCTCATACCCTAAATCTGACAGTGTCAGATGCGGCTAAAGCATCAACGGATGCTTCTTGTTTTTTTGGAAATGTGGAGAAGGTGTACAATTTTGTTCGCTGGGTCCACTTAAAGGTGGGCCCATCTTACGGAAGTTTGTTGACCTCACCCTCAAGTCTTGGAGTGAGATGCGCTGGGAAAGCCGGATAAAAAACATTGAAGCTTTGCGCTACCAGTCAGAGAAGGTGAGGGAAGCCCTGCTAGAAGTTAGAAATAAAGTGACTGACCCTGTAGTGGCTGTTGAAGCCAACACCCTTGCGGAAGAAATAGGTTCATTTAGATTTCAGATTTGTTGTGTTGTCTGGTGTGACATTTTGTCTAAAATTAACATCACTAGCAAGCTTCTACAGTCAACCAACATGCAGCTTGATGTAGCTGTTAACCTTGTAAAAAAGAACAAAGGCGAACTCATCAGTTACTGAAAAACAGGCTTCTGGGATGCACAGACATCTGCAAAAGAAATTTGTGAGCAGATGAACACAGAAGCAGTGCTGAAGAAAAGCGATTGCGTTCTACAAAAAGGCACTTTGCCTATGAGGCTGCAGATGAGCCGATAGTGGATGCTATGAAGAGCCTTGAAGTGTCCTTTTTTAATGCTGTAGTGGACTGTAGCATTCAGTCGTTGGAGGATAGATTTAAGTCTCTAAGTGAGGTTAAAGAAAACTTTGGAGTGCTGCTCAATTTTAGGGAGCTAGATCGAAAGGTCCGGAGGGAACAATGTGAGCTTCTTGGGGAAAAACTCTCTTGTGGAGAGGAGGCTGATATTGATGGTAGCGCACTGGCTGTAGAGATTGAGAGTCTTCCTGAACTTCCCCAAACTATGATGACCACCCTTGAGCTTCTCACATACCTCTCACAAAATGAGATGTGTGAGCTTTACCCAAATCTTTGGGTAGCTCTCAGGATAGCCTGCACTCTGCCTGTGACAGTTGCCTCAGCAGAGAGGAGCTTTTCCAAGCTCAAATTGATTAAAAACATACTTGAGATCATCAATGGCCCAGGAAAGACTAAGTGGACTTGCGGTTATTAGTATTAATAACAAAGTTGGCCAAGCAATACCATACAATGATGTCATCAGTGACTTTGCCTCCAGAAAAGCCAGGAAGGAACGATTTTGAGGTCATTGTTGTACAGTTGTCATTGTTGAACCCTTGCTATTCTTATGTTTGCTTTCATTATTTATTTATCTATTTTTTTGTAACATTCTATTTTTGATTATATTAATGTTTGTCTATTTTGGTTTTATTTAAAAGATTGCACATTTAATGCACATTTGCATTTGCAAAAAATTTATTTCATGTTTTGTGACAGTTTGTATTCAGAAGTTTAAGAGTAAAGTATTTTATTTAAGTATCGATTTTTTTATTATTTATTTTGTATTAATACATAACCTCACTGTATTCATTTATAATATAACATTATAACTTGACATTTGTGTCAATAATCTTCAAGCACAGGTGACTTCACGTAGTGGGAGGGGGGCCCCCAAATCAAATTCTGCTTAGGGCCCCCAAGAGGCTTGGGCCGGCACTGTATGCAGGAACTGTGTTCGGCGACTGACAATGTCCTCTGGGTTACGAAGGTCAGGATAAAGCATGATAAAGCCTGTCCGCTCAGCTGAGATGAAGAAGGGATTTTACAGCCCCTACTTCCATGTACCCAAGAAGGGTGGGGGGCTCATACCAATCTTAGACCTAAGGGTGCTGAGCCGGGCCCTTTACAAGCTCCCGTTCAGAATGATAACACTCAAACATGTTAACGTGTAGGGTACCAAGATTGGTTCACGGCAAAAGACCTAAAGGATGCGTGCTTTCATGTCTCAGTCCTTC
Organism: Cyprinus carpio; assembly: GCF_018340385.1. Taxonomy (NCBI): domain Eukaryota; kingdom Metazoa; phylum Chordata; class Actinopteri; order Cypriniformes; family Cyprinidae; genus Cyprinus; species Cyprinus carpio. Next base: position 33,842,670 of record NC_056578.1, read on the forward strand.
CCAGACTCAGTCCGTTTCCTTTATCTGCCTTCGAAGGACAGTCATATTAACACAAAGTTCTTCCCTTCAGGCTGTCCCTGTCTCCTTGTGTCTTCATGAAAGTTGTGGAGACTGCCCTTGCACCTCTTAGGGAAGTGGGCATTCGCATTCTCATTCATGATGACTGGATTATTCTAGCTCACTCATGAGAGTTAGTTTGTTTGTACATTCTACCAGGGGCATTTCCTCTGAGTAGGCAAGGGAGGATCTCTCACCTCAGTCAAAGTTTATTTATAAAGCACTTTTTAAAAAATAAAAGTGTTTATCAAAGTGCTGTACATAGATAAAAGAATAAAAAAATCAATGATACATACAGTCAACAATACAATAAAAGACAATAAAAGAAAGCAGCTCTCACATAGCTGTAAGGGAAACAGGTCAATTTAGCTCAAAGGGAATCATTTAAGATTTTAAAGGGAATTTGAACAGAATCACTGTTTCACGGCTGATCACTGAAACGGCCAGTGTTTAAGTTTAAGACATTAACTTGTAAGCACAAAACACAAGATACTTCTCTTTTCAATATGAATAAGCCTTTATTAGATAAATCTAAGACATATAAACTAATCTAACACATAAGCACACGCACTCACATTCACACAAGTTGCAGGAAGATAGAAAGTTAGGGAAGAATGAGTTTAAGAGAATGAAAATGTGGAATCCCAAGTTTACATCCATACGTGAAATTGCATAGACATGAACAGCCATCAATCACTTAATTAACCCTCGCATTGAGTTCCTCAATGAGGTTAAAATTATATTAGATACACCAGTACAGATAAGAGTCTGGAGGTAAAGTTACTTGCGTTAACTGTGTAACAGGGGTTCCCTTTGTTGTCGTTGAAAAGGGGGTTTCCCGAGATTGCTGATTGGCTGGAAGTTCAGTAGTCGTTGAAGTGACGTCTTGGGAAGCCCGTGGTTGGGCGTTGGCTGACGATGCGGAGTTGTGGGCTGGCTGAAGTTGAACAGGCACTCGAGGTCGGACTCGGAGACATGGCGTTACAAAACTTAACTCAGAACATGAAACTCTCAATGGAAAAGAAAAGAAACTAAAGTAAAAGAATAGAAGTAAAGTTTGACGAGACTAGGTGGTGTTTCTTCTCATCGTGGCTAAGCAGCAGCAGGCATGCTGGCCGAAGCAGGCTGGAATGGCGCTCGAAGAACGCTAAAAGTGATGACAAAGCATGACTAAAAGCAAAAGCAAAAAGCTAAATTTGATGGTGTCCTGAGTATTTAAACTGGCCTTTTGGCCACACCTCAGTCACGTGGTCCGAATTTTCCCGCTCTTGCAGGGTATAATTTAGACATGATTCCTATAACAAGAATTTGATACATTTGACAAATAACTGATGGTCAGAAACATTTCAAGCAAACAGACTGAAACACATACATACTAAACATGAATATGAATCCTTAAGCTATCCAATAGTTATTAAAAGACATACACAATAAGTGATTATAAACATGATAGTCAAATGTGTGGGTTACATATAAATTAATATGGAGTTAAGCAATGGACTGATATTCATTTATAAGTCCTTTTGAGTTCATTAAACGACAGTTGTTGTGCCATTCTCTGACATAAAGATGTTCTGTGGGGACCAGAGGTTAAAAGGTCCCCTTAGGAATTTCAGTCTAGTTCTGCTTGTTTACTCTCATGGCTTTACACGTGAGGGTCAGACTGTCCATCTCTTTGATTACTTGCCCCAAATTTGACAATTTCTTCTTCGAATTGAAATTGTCAATAATTGTTCTAATGGTGTTAATGTTGAAAGCTGTTCTGTGAAAAGAGTTGGTTGGTTATCTTGCTTCAGACTGTAGTGCTAGGAGTTGATTTACAACATCCTGTTGCCTTTCTGAGGAATTCGGCTCCTCATGTTTCAACCATGGTCCTGATCGAATCTTTCATTTGTCTGGTTCAGGTCTGATACGCTTCATAGCATTAAATGGCAAACTATAAAAAAAGGTTTTAGGCTAGATTTAAAAACAGGAAGTGTTTGAGCCTGTCTAATGTAGAGGGGCAAAATATTCCAGTGCTCCAAGGCCGCCACAGGAAATGCCTGGTCACCCCTGCTCTTCAACTTTACCCATGGGACAACTAAAAGCAAATGGTCAGCAGACCTAAGTTAGGGTGACCATACATCCTGTTTTTCCTGGACATTTCCTCTTTTCAGAACTTAAAAATGTGTAATATCTAAATCGCCCAAAATGTCTGGGTTTTGGCTTTTGCTTTCTACAGACACCATTTATTGTGTGTGTTTTTGTATTGGAGCCCTGCGAGGGACTGTTTTCTTAATCCCGCTCCCGCTAAATTTTTGACCCATTATCGCCCGCTCCCGTCATTTTTCTGTCCAGTCCCGCGCCCGCTCCAGCAAACATTCTAATATTGGATTTCATTTTCATGCATCTGGGAACCATCATCAATATGCAGAATAGTTTTGCTTTCGTCAACGAAAATGATGACTAAATATCGTCGTCATCGAACCTTTATCATGTGATGAAAACGAGACAAGACGCAACGTAAATGCTGGTCATGTGACGATGACTATAATTAAATGTATAATGCAAAATCGTTGACGAATAAAAAACGAGACTAAATGTGGTTTACAAAATAAAAACTATGCTAAAATGTCTCTTCATTTTCGTTGACCAAAACAAAAACATCTCGTTTAGTCGCGTTATTATTATTTTGCAGTGTTTCTGCTTCCTGTGGCTCACTTCAGGGCTGCATCAGGTCGCACTGCGCAGACGCGACTGACGTCACTTCCTCAAGTCCCACTCGCGGCATTATTAAGAAGACAACAAACAAAGTTAAGCAGGATTTATACTTTCGCCTGGCTCCGCTGAATGCGAGTGCACCTTCCCAAAGGGACGAGGCTTTTATACTTGTCGCGTTCGCCGTTGTACTATTCTTTGAAATGACAGGAGAGCAACGAGGAGTAATTGTCCTCTAAAACTGTCGGGAATCACCAGTGAGAAGTCATTTGCCAGTACAAGTCTTGTGATGAATAAGTTGATGAATTAATCATTTCTTTATGTACAAAAAACAATCTTAAACTATTGGCTGTGTTTTGCATCAAACACAAGACAACTTTAAGCACATAGTGTATAATTAATATCTAAATGAATTCTAATTTTATTTTATACAATAAAAATAAAACGTATTGATAAATTAATTCATTATGCTCTGTTGGTGAAATGATTGGATTGCATGATGTTGTTCCTGAAAGGTGTGTAAAGGGCGGGTTTTAGTGAAGCGCAGTAGAGCTTCTGGCCCGGCGGTGGAAACGCAGTGCTATTTTGGCCTCGTGCTACTGGCCCGAGGCTATTAGCCCGGCCTGGCCCTTTTTAAGCCCTGGCTCTTACTGGCCCGACAGTGGAAAAGTGGCTAATAAAAAAAGTGTACAAATTTCTCATACATTTCAAGGTTCTAAACAAGTAGCTTGGGGAGTGTTCAAAACAGCATTAATAGTACTAAACAGCACAGCTGGCTTGAGTTATTACAGATAACATTAGAGAGATACTTTGATTTCTCAGATGTAACAGTTTTTTGATATTTAGACAAATTCTCCTTTAAAATTTTTAAATAAATCTGCAATTTATCTTTCTGCCAGTGGCGTTCCGCCCTTCTGCACTTAAGCCTTACAGTTCGAGTAGTAGCATTCAGCCACGGTTGAATTCTAGGTTTTTCTTGAACCGTCCTAAAAGAGACCACTGTATCCAAAATACTTTGACAGGTTGAAAAGTACAATGAGGTTAAATCATCAGTGTTACAGCCATACAGGGACACTGAGTAATCATCATAAACGCAATTAAAAGCATCAGAAAGCAATTGAGCAGTTGAATGACTAATCATACGACAGAGATGGGTTGGAGCATTCACTTTAGACTCACAAAAAGTCTTAAATAAAAAAAAAAGTCTTAAATGTCTTAAATAAAACAGGCAAATGATCAGAGAAAATGGCAGCACAGAATTCAATATTACCAAAAGGTAATCCATATAATAAAACCAAATATAGTATATGTCCACACTTATGTGTGGGACTAGCCAAAAACTGGTTTAAGTTAAAATACTCCACAAGATTTAAAAAAACTTTAGCCAAAGGCTTGGTGGGACAGCAAAAATTGATATTAAAATCCCCAACAATTAAGACCCGATCATATTTTGGTATGATTCCAGCCAAAAAATCAGAAAAGTCATCTATAAAGTCCTTGTTATTTATGGGTGGGCGATAAAGAACAGCGCACAGCACCAGATAACCTAGACTTAGTTCAAAAATACTAAGTTCAAAGCTGGATGGCAGATGCTGACAGTTTAAATGCTCTTTTAAAATAGTTGCTACTCCAACTCCCCGTCCAGTAAGCTGTGAAGAGTTAAAATAGGTGCTGTTCAGTGGTAAAATTTCTGAAAAGACACTCAACTCACCAACACCAATCCATGTCTCAGTCACACACAACATGTCCAGGTCCTTGGAAGTAAAAAAAAAAGTAATTCAATATATATATTATGTGTGTGTATATATACACAGGTCCTTCTCAAAAAATTAGCATATTGTGAAAAAGTTCATTATTTTCCATAATGTAATGATAAAAATTTAACTTTCATATATTTTAGATTCATTGTACACCAACTGAAATATTTCAGGTCTTTTATTGTTTTAATACTGATGATTTTGGCATACAGCTCATGAAAACCCAAAATTCCTATCTCAAAAAATTAGCATATCATGAAAAGGTTCTCTAAACGAGCGATTAACCTAATCATCCTGAATCAACTAATTAACTCTAAACACCTGCAAAAGATTCCTGAGGCTTTTAAAAACTCCCAGCCTGGTTCATTACTCAAAACCGCAAATCATGGGTAAGACTGCCGACCTGACTCCTGTCCAGAAGGCCATCATTGACACCCTCAAGCGAGAGGGTAAGACACAGAAAGAAATTTCTGAACGAATAGGCTGTTCCCAGAGTGCTGTATCAAGGCACCTCAGTGGGAAGTCTGTGGGAAGGAAAAAGTGTGGCAAAAAAAAACGCTGCACAACGAGAAGAGGTGACCGGACCCTGAGGAAGATTGTGGAGAAGGACCGATTCCAGACCTTGGGGGACCTGCGGAAGCAGTGGACTGAGTCTGGAGTAGAAACATCCAGAGCCACCGTGCACAGGCGTGTGCTTTTGAACCAGAAACAGCGGCAGAAGCGCCTGACCTGGGCTACAGAGAAGCAGCACTGGACTGTTGCTCAGTACTTTTTTCGGATGAAAGCAAATTTTGCATGTCATTCGGAAATCAAGGTGCCAGAGTCTGGAGGAAGACTGGGGAGAAGGAAATGCCAAAATGCCTGAAGTCCAGTGTCAAGTACCCACAGTCAGTGATGGTCTGGGGTGCCATGTCAGCTGCTGGTGTTGGTCCACTGTGTTTTATCAAGGGCAGGGTCAATGCAGCTAGCTATCAGGAGATTTTGGAGCACTTCATGCTTCCATCTGCTGAAAAGCTTTATGGAGATGAAGATTTCGTTTTTCAGCACGACCTGGCACCTGCTCACAGTGCCAAAACCACATGGTAAATGGTTTACTGACCATGGTATTACTGTGTTCAATTGGCCTGCCAACTCTCCTGACCCTGAACGCCATAGAGAATCTGTGGGATATTGTGAAGAGAAAGTTGAGAGACGCAAGACCCAACACTCTGGATGAGCTTAAGGCCGCTATCGAAGCATCCTGGGCCTCCATAACACCTCAGCAGTGCCACAGACTGATTGCCTCCATGCCACGCCGCATTGAAGCAGTCATTTCTGCAAAAAGGATTCCCGACCAAGTATTGAGTGCATAACTGAACATAATTATTTGAAGGTTGACTTTTTTTGTATTAAAAAACACTTTTCTTTTATTGGTCGGATGAAATATGCTAATTTTTTGAGATAGGAATTTTGGGTTTTCATGAGCTGTATGCCAAAATCATCAGTATTAAAACAATAAAAGACCTGAAATATTTCAGTTGGTGTGCAATGAATCTAAAATATATGAAAGTTTAATTTTTATCATTACATTATGGAAAATAATGAACTTTTTCACAATATACAAATTTTTTGAGAAGGACCTGTATATATATATATATACACACACACACACACACACACACACACAACATAAAAAAAGTAATTAAAACACAAATAGTAGAACATAAATTGTTTATTTTTTTTTTAAACAAAGTGCTTATTATTTAACAAAATATCAATCTTCTTCTTTATGGAAAATACAAAACTGTACAATACAATCTTGAAGATTCAGTACAGTCGTGGCCAAAAGTTTTGAGAATTACATAAATATTAGTTTTCAAAAAGTTTGCTGCTAAACTGCTTTTAGATCTTTGTTTCAGTTGTTTCTGTGATGTACTGAAATATAATTACAAGCACTTCATACGTTTCAAAGGCTTTTTATCGACAATTACATGACATTTATGCAAAGAGTCAGTATTTGCAGTGTTGGCCCTTCTTTTTCAGGACCTCTGCAATTCGACTGGGCATGCTCTCAATCAACTTCAGGGCCAAATCCTGACTGATAGCAACCCATTCTTTCATAATAACTTCTTGGAGTTTGTCAGAATTAGTGGGTTTTTGTTTGTCCACCCGCCTCTTGAGGATTGACCACAAGTTTCTTAATGGGATTAAGATCTGGGGAGTTTCCAGGCCATGGACCCAAAATTTCAATATTCTGGTCCCCGAGCCACTTAGTTATCACTTTTGCCTTATGGCACGGTGCTCCATCGTGCTGGAAAATGCATTGTTCTTCACCAAACTGTTTTTGGATTGTTGGAAGAAGTTGCTGTTGGAGGGTGTTTTGGTACCATTCTTTATTCATGGCTGTGTTTTTGGGCAGAATTGTGAGTGAGCCCACTCCCTTGGATGAGAAGCAACCCCACACATGAATGGTGTCAGGAGCTTTACTGTTGGCATGACACAGGACTGATGGTAGCGCTCACCTTTTCTTCTCCGGACAAGCCTTTTTCCAGATGCCCCAAACAATCGGAAAGGGGATTCATCGGAGAATATGACTTTGCCCCATTCCTCAGCAGTCCATTCACTATACTTTCTGCATAAGATCAATCTGTCCCTGATGTTTTTTTTGGAGAGAAGTGGCTTCTTTGCTGCCTTTCTTGACACCAGGCCATCTTCCAAAAGTCTTCGCCTCACTGTGCGTGCAGATGCGCTCACACCTGCCTGCTGCCATTCCTGAGCAAGCTCTGCACTGGTGGCACTCCGATCCCGCAGCTGAATCCTCTTTAGGAGACGATCCTGGTGCTTGCTGGACTTTCTTGGACGCCCTGAAGCCTTCTTTACAAGAATTGAACCTCTTTCCTTGAAGTTCTTGATGAACCTATAAATTGTTGATTTAGGTGCAATCTTAGTAGCCACAATATCCTTGCCTGTGAAGCCATTTTTATGCAACGCAATGATGGCTGCACGCGTTTCTTTGCAGGTCACCATGGTTAACAATGGAAGAACAATGATTTCAAGCATCACCCTCCTTTTAACATGTCAAGTCTGCCGTTCTTACACAATTAGCCTGACATAATGATCTCCAGCCTTGTGCTCGTCAACATTCTAACCTGAGTTAACAAGATGATTACTGAAATGATCTCAGCAGGTCCTTTAATGACAGCAATGAAATGCAGTGGAAAGGTTTTTTTGGGATTGTAGCGTGAACCAGACAAATCAAAGATTCGATCGGGAGCCTGGTTGAAACATGAGCCGAATTCCACAGAAAGGCAGGATGTTGTAAATCAACTCCTAGCACCACAGTCTGATAACCAACCAACTCTCTCACAGAACAGCTTTCAACATTAACACCATTAGAACAATTATTGACAATTTCAATTCGAAGAAGCGATTGTCTAATTTGGGGCAAGTAATCAAAGAAATGGACAGTCTGACCCTCACATGTAAAGCCATGAGAGTAAACAAGATCGTTGGATTGACTTCCCCCCACCTAGCAAAACCAGACTGAAATTCCTAAGGAGACCTGTTAACCCCTCTGGTCTTCACAGGACATATCCTTTCTCCCCAGAATGGCACAGAGAATGCCTTCCAATGCATATATGCACCAAAATGAACTCAAAAAAGACTTCTAAATGGATATCAGTCTATTGCTTAACTCCATATCATTTATGTAACCGACACATTTGATTTTAATGTTTCTAATCACTTATTGTGTATGTCTATTTAAATAACTCTTGAATAGCTTAAGGGATCATATTCATGTTTAGTATGTGTGTGTTCGAATATTCTTGCTTGAAACGTTTCTGACCATCAGTTATTTGTCAAATGTATCATATTCTTGTTATAGGAATCATGTCCAAATTATACCCTGCAAGAGCGGGAAAATTCGGACCACGAGCTTGATAAGATAACATATGATTTATGAATGGGTGGGACAAACATCGGAACACCCCGAGAAAAGACAATATCTAATTGGTCAAGACAACATTTGAGGTGTGGCCAAAAGGCCAGTTTAAATACTCAGGACACCATCAAATTTTGCTTTTAGCTTTGAGCTTTCGTTTAGCTTTTGCTATCAGTCATGCCGGCTTTTAGCTTTGCTTGTAGTTTAAGCTTTTAGTCATGCTTTGTCATCACTTTTAGCGTTCTTCGAGCGCCGTTCCAGCGTGCTTCGGCCTGCACGCCTGCTGCTACTTAGCCACGATGAGAAGAAACACCACCTAGTCTCGTCAAACTTTACTTCTGTTCTTTTACTTTAGTTTCTTTTCTTTTCCGTTTGAGAGTTTCGTGTTCTGAGTTAAGTTTTGTAACGCCGTGTCTCCGAGTCTGACCTCGCGTGCCCGTCTGAAACTTCAACCAGCCCACAACTCCGCATCTTCAGCCTACACCCAACCACGGGCTTCCCAAGACGTCACTTCAACGACTACTGAACTTCCAGCCAATCAGCAACTGCGGGAAACACCCTTTTCAGCGACAACAAAGGGAACCCCGTTACACAGGCATCACAAGTAACGTACCTCCAGACTCTGATCTGTACTGGTGTTATCTAATATAATTTTAACCTCATTGATGAACTCAATGCGAGGGTTAATTAAGTGATTAATGGTTGTTCATGTCTATGCAATTTCACGTATTGCTGTAAACTTGGGATTTCACATTTTCATTCTCTTAAACTCATCCTTTCCTAACTCTCTATCCTCCTGCAAGTGTGAATGTGTGAGTGCGTGTGCTTATGTGTTAGATTAGTGTATATGTCTTAGATTTATCTAATAAAGCCTTATTCTTATTGAAAAGAGAAGTATCTTGTGTTTTGTGCTCACAAGTTAATGTTAATGCCGATCTTGTTACTGTGCTAATTAATAGTGTTTTCACTATACTTTGGATATTAATATCCAGCGCAGATTTAATGTTAAACGGCTCGTTCAGTGAATCGCTGGCCGTTTCAGTGATCAGCCGTGAAACAGTGATTCTGTTCAAATTCCCTTTAAAATCTTAAATGATCCCCTTTGAGCTAAATTGACCTGTTTCCCTTACAGTATTAAGTTAATTTTCATGGCAAAGAAGGACTATGCAATTCATCTGATCACTCTTCATAACATTCTGGAGTATATGCAAATTACTATTATAAAAACTTAAGCAGCAACTTTTCCAATTTCCAATATTTATGTAGTTCTCAAAACTTTTGGCCACGACTGTACAATCTTCATATTTACAGTAAAAATTTATTCTGAAGCAATATTTTCATCAGTTTTCTATAAGCTTTTACATACTTAAATCTGCATATTTTTATTTACCTTTACAAAGGCCTATTTTTACAAATGCATAAATAATGTTTTGATATATGAAACATAAAACGTTGAGTACTGATATTTGAAATTTTTTAAATAATGAAAAGGCACTTTAAATGTGAAATTAAAACCGCCAGTAGGTGGAAGCAAGTCACTGTTAAAGGGATACTCCACCGTTTTTTCATATTAAACTGTTATTCCCTTAACTAAGACGAGTTGATACATACCTCTCTCGTCTCAGTGCTCGACCTAGGACGGTGACACAAAACAAAACGTTGCACTTTTCTAAGCGTGTAAAATGGATAACCATAGCACTTTCTATTTCATTCAAAAATAAAAAAAAAATATTTAATTTACACGAAAATAAAAAAAAAAAGTTTTAATTAGTGTCACCGTCCTAGGTCGAGTTACACTACTCGAGTAACTGTATTTAAATAGGGAAAAACGTGGAGGTGTTTGGTAGCTTCTCTGCTTGGCCCCTATTGAATGAACTGGGCTAAGCTAAGTGCTAACAAAGTTTCACCGAAAGACAGAGCGATTTAGTGCACGCACTGAGATGAAAGAGGTATGTATCAACTCGTCTTAGTTAAGGGAATAACATAGTTTAATATGAAAAAACAGTGGAGTATCCCTTTAATAAGTGAGTCATTGCGATTGAACTGAATTATTTAAATGTTTGATTAATTCAGGAAGAAACACCGTCATGTTGCTCAGCAAAAATAGCCCTTTGGGCACTGATCTCTATTATAGATCAGTGGCTGTGGCTTTGTTTGGAATTATTTATGTTGTCGAAATAGTGCAAAAACAGGCAATGTGGGTCTCTTAATTAACTTCTGGTTTATTGAACTGTTGTAAAAAAAAATAAATAAATAAATAAATTCAGCATTTATAATCATTGTCTTTTTTTTTTTTTTTTTTGGGGGGGAGAAAAAATGGACTCTTCATGTGAAATTGACTAACTATATAAAGTGGTATAAATATATACATTTTCTGCCCCCATGTCTTGAATTTGTGATAATTTTGAATGTATTTTCAATCATGCAGTGAAAGAGAGCACTGTAAATGCACATGCGCACTAGACTTCACATAATGCTCGCATTCTGTAGGTGTTTTGAAGGTTTTTTTGTTTTGTTTTTTGCGTCATGAGAATATTCAGCAAAATAGCTCACTTGTCATGGTATGTTACTTAACAATATCATGTTAGGAATAAACTAAACATTTAGAATTTTTCCTCAGTGTGTTTCTTCCAGGTTTCGTCTGAGTTTCTCTATGTGTGCTGTTATGCTCATTTGTCTCTCACAAAGAGACAAACAGTGAGCCTAAACAGCGGAATGTAGGCTAATAAAATGATAAGAATCATTCTCACGTTTCGATGCTTCGCTGTTGTTGTTTTTTTTTTTTTTTTATTAATTTTTTTTTTTTTTATTCATTATTATTATGTTTTTTCTTTTTCTTTTTTTTTCACTTATGTTTAAATCAGGTTATTTGTCCGGTTGGGCAAGTAAAAACAAAAACATTTTAAAACTAGCTAAGGCTGATCAGCTATAGCTCGACCTATATTATTATTATTATTATTATTATTATTGAGAACATTAAGAAAGTAGTTTGACCTATATTCTGCTACTGCGATTCTCTCTGATGATGCAGTAACTACCACGGGGGAGAAAAAAAATCTTCGGCCTGTCCAATGATCATTAGGTTATTAGGTCCGTCAGACTCAAGATTTTTTAAACGGTAATGTGTCCAAAATATTTATAAAACATTTTAAGACTTTTTAAGGCTTTTTATTAGGAAAATGTTATTTAAGACTTTTTAAGGACCCGTGGACACCCTGGATTCAGGTAATGTGTGCATCTTTCCCGGTACCAACTATTCAATTGCAGCCTATATTAATACCTGCTATACCCCCTAAAAATGTGGGGTCCCAGACAATTGCCTGCCTTGCCTGCCCTATTGCTACGCCTCTGCTGAGATGGGGTGTCTGATAAATGTTGACCGGAGGCTCCTTATCCATGCCAATTACAGGTACCAGCCACTTATATCCCAAGAGCGTCGAAGTACGTACCGGCAACAATCCACCTCAAGACCTGCTAAAATCTAGCAAGGATCAACATTTGGGAACAAAACCATTCAGTCTACACTTTCACCAACAGACCACCTCATTTACCATGGCTTCTGTATTGCTTCTTCCTCCCAACAGAGCACAGGGTCCAGCAGAGACAGGCAGGTAATCCACGCAGGAGCGGAGGAGGATGCAAAAAAGATTTCCACCCCGACATTATAAATCACTGTATTTTCTATAGCTGATCAAGAAGTGTTGGCAATCATAGACCAATAGAGAGTCTGCAGTGTTTAAAACAGTCGATAAAAACAGGACAAACATCCATAAAACTTAGAGCAACAGATGGCCAGCCACACACACTGGCGCCATCTTGAAATGAGTTAAACAACTTACACACTTAGATATAATCACTTTGTTATGTCAAAATAAGACTTAAAATGGCATGAAAACATGATATGTGGGAGTTTTTAGTGAGTAATCAGCTTAGTAAAATTTAAAGTAAATCTCTGTGTCTGTGACCAATATTTACTGAGCTTTGATGACTGATGAACCAAATAATTCAAAAATTTAAAAGTTAACTATTAACGAGAATAGCTGAAAATAAGTTCAAAAATGAAATATTTTGTTTAAATTGTTTCTGCCTTGAGTTATTATTTTGGAATAAATTAAAAATGCTTAGAAGCACTAACTTGATGAGATTCATACTTGGTTTAAATAAATTGAATATTAATTACATTGATTAGGAAAGCCGCACACCTGTCTATATAAGACCTTACAGCTCACAGTGCATGTCAGACCAAATGAGAATCATGAGGTCAAAGGAACTGCCTGAAAAGCTCAGAGACAGAATTGTGGCAAGGCACAGATCTGGCCAAGGTTACAAAAAATTTCTGCTGCACTTAAGGTTCCTAAGAGCACAGTGGCCTCCATAATCCTTAAATGGAAAACGTTTGGGATGACCAGAACCCTTCCTAGAGCTGGCCGTCCGGCCAAACTGAGCTATTGGGGGAGAAGAGCCTTGGTGAGAGAGGTAAAGAAGAACCCAAAGATCACTGTGGCTGAGCTCCAGAGATGCAGTCGGGAGATGGGAGAAAGTTGTAGAAAGTCAACCATCACTGCAGCCCTCCACCAGTTGGGCCTTTATGGCAGAGTGGCCTGACGGAAGCCTCTCCTCAGTGCAAGACACATAAAAAAAAAACATGAAAGACTCCAAGATGGTGAGAAATAAGATTCTTTGGTCTGATGAGACCAAGATAGAACTTTTTGGCCTTAATTCTAAGCGGTATGTGTGGAGAAAACCAGGCACTGCTCATCACCTGTCCAATACAGTCCCAACAGTGAAGCATGGTGGTGGCAGCATCATGCTGTGGGGGTGTTTTTCAGCTGCAGGGACAGGAGGACTGGTTGCAATCGAGGGAAAGATGAATGCGGCCAAGTACAGGGACATCCTGGATGAAAACCTTCTCCAAAGTGCTTAGGACCTCAGACTGGGCCGAAAGTTCACCTTCCAACAAGACAATGACCCTAAGCACACAGCTAAAATAATGAAGGAGTGGCTTCACAACAACTCTGTGACTGTTCTTGAATGGCCCAGCCAGAGCCCTGACTTAAACCCAATTGAGCATCTCTGGAGAGACCTGAAAATGGCTGTCCACCAATGTTTACCATCCATCCTGACAGAACTGGAGAGGATCTGCAAGGAGGAATGGCAGAGAATCCACAAATCCAGGTTGGAACTTGTTGCATCTTTCCCAAAAAGACTCATGGCTGTATTAGATCAAAAGGGTGCTTCTACTAAATACTGAGCAAAGGGTCTGAATACTTAGGACCATGTGATATTTCAGTTTTTCTTTTTTAATAAATCTGCAAAAATGTCAACAATTCTGTGTTTTTCTGTCAATATGGGGTGCTGTGTGTACATTAATAAGGGGAAAAATGTATGGAGACAGATTAGTCTCAAATATAATTCACGCAAAAAACACGATTCACACATGCGTAGACAATTTCACATGCATGAAACCTAATTCACGTACACACAAAAAAATTCACGTGCGTGAAAAAAAAAATATATTCACAAAAAGCAATTCACATGCGCAAAATAAAATTATATATTCAGAAAATACATTTCACAAATGCAAAACACAATTCGTAGATATACAACTGTACACAAAAACCTTTGAATGTTTAAAATGTATGAGTGTCTGAATGTACAAATCGTCATTTACTATGAATCCACTCGGATTTGTGTGTGTGTGTTTTTGAGACTTTCCTGGCAGAGCTCTCTTCCCACGTGGGTCTGTCGTACTCTTTAGCCAATCAGATTCGAGCTTACCATTCAACCAATCATATCATAAGCCGCTGAGAGTGCATTCAAGGAGCACGATTCTGCGCACCCTTTTGCGCAATATGGATTAATTAGAACGGAAATTAAGCCTTTACATCAGTAATCCCATAGACAGTAAAAGAAAATGGACACAGCGACCCAATTGGAACTCAATTGAGACAAGTGAAGCCCATTTTTTAAAACGATTTTTAGAACTTCCGTTTCTGACGCGCAGACTCAAACTAAGCTTGATGACGTCAGCAAACTGTCTGACAGATGTAAATCTTCTAGTAGCTGTGCGTGCAAACTGCCATTGTTAATCTTGCAGAGACGCGAGCTTGAGCGGGGTAGTTCTTTGGCGTGAGTGAGCAGGAGTAAGTATTCTGATTAATTATTTTGTATAGTATTTTAAAAATGTAACGCCAGGGCTTCTATGGGCTTCTCTCTCGACGTCTCCCCGATTGCCTGCGAGCTTCTGAATGCACTCTCGGTGGCTTATGATATGATTGGTTGAATGGTAAGCTCGCATCTGATTGGCTAAAGAGTACGACAGACCCACGTGGGAAGAGAGCTCTGCCAGGAAAGTCTCAAAAACACACACACACAAATCCGAGTGGATTCGTAGTAAATGACGATTTGTACATTCAGACACTCGTACATTTTAAACATTCAAAGGTTTTTGTGCACAGTTGTATATCTACGAATTGTGTTTTGCATTTGTGAAATGTATTTTATGAATATATGATTTTATTTTGCGCATGTGAATTGTTTTTTGTGAATATATATTTTTTTTTCACGCACGTGAATTTTTTTTTTGTGTACAGTACGTGAATTAGGTTTCATGCATGTGAAATTGTCTACGCATGTGTGAATCGTGTTTTTTTTCATCTGAAATTCTCTTTGCATGACATTTACAGTCCCTCTGAACTTAAATGATTTTAGCAAAGGGCTGCAATATAACAGAGTGAAAAAATTTAAGGGGATCTGAATACTTTCTGTACCCACTGTGTGTGTGTGTATATAGACAGGAATTTACATATGATTTAAAAAAAAAAAAAAAAAAAAAAAAAAAAAAAAAAGGACTTTGCCTCCTCATTTCAGAACACAACCACACACCACTGCAGTCTACCTTGTTCGGGAGGCAGCCACACTCTGTCAGTTTAAATCTAGATTAAAGACCCATCTCTTTAACCTGGCATACATATAATACACTATCACTAACATTAGTCTCATTTGTTAAGCCACCGGTCAAAAACAAAACAAAAAATATCTATAGTATACTAAGTAAATCCTATTGTATACTCTAATGAACTAAATAGTGTAAGCTGCAAACATTACCTCAACTGCTAGTTATGCCTGATATGGCCATTAGTTTATCTTTGAATTAACCTAAATAGTTTAGGTTACACCAACATTTATTATTGTAGGAGACTAGACTAGACAATTCAATTCCAGTCTGGAATTTCCTTTCTATAACCCTCCTCACTTGATGCAGTTCATGTTTTATGTCTTCGGTATGACATTCATGAATCCTAGCGGAGCTAAAATGGTCTCTTCATCCAGAAAGTTTCTGCTTTTAGGCTTCAGTGCTTGTATATCTTGCATAATACTGCATCTGCATCTCTCCACTCAAACAGTCCAGAATGTGGTAAAATATATCACTTCTTAACCGATCCATGTCTCCTTCCTTACACCTCCACTGTCCAACAGTGAATTCAACAATTAACCCGCTCAATCTAGAACTATTTTGTGGCCTTTTCACCACAGTTTTGACTGCAACATTTTCACTGCTTTCCCCATGTCTACAGTGTCCTTTCAAATTTAATTGAAGGATGAATCACTTATTAGGCCTTGGAGGGTGTCTTGAAATGCTTTAACTAGCTCCACAGGCTTCCCTAAATCAAGAGACATTGACTGAAGCATGTCTATGAGGAATTGTGCCTCCCCAAGGACTTTTGTAAAGACCACAAGTGTTCTAATAAAGGTAAGATCCAGTTGGGCAAGTAAATCCTGTGCCTCCATAGGGCGTTCTCCACTGTTCTCCACATCAATATCATGCAGCACACGCAATCACAATCACACAGTGGGCAGTCTGTCTTTAATGTTTTTGCAAGCCTGGTACTGATATGCCCATCTGGTGGCACTGAGCCTTTATAGCTCTGTTGGGGCACCTCGATACATTTCCTTTTGCACAGAGAGCCATTTCTGGTGCATAGGAGCCTGACTTGTGTACATACATTTTCTGTAGTAAAGAAAAGAAGGTTTTCGATTCAGGCACTGATTTTGTTGAGTCAGCTAGAACAAGGTTAAGACAATGTGTGTCGCAGTGCACATAAAATACATGTTTTGTTTTGGTTTTAATCCTTGCAGCAACTCCAGAGTATCTCCTTGACATGACTTTGATCCATTAAATTTGACCTGTACTCAAGTCCATACCTCTCTAGGCATTGTATTATTTTTTTGTATTATTTGCAGAGTCCCTCTGCATTGAGCTCAGTAGCTTGATTGAAATCAAGGAAGTTTTCATGGACTGCACTGTAATAGTAGTACCTAAGTACTAATAACTGTTGTTTTCTGTTGAAATCATCCACAATGATTTCCTTCACTTCACTGATGATGCTTTCACAAACCATATCTGACAGACATTCAAGAATTTAATTTTGTATAGGTGTTACTTGTGTTTTTACATTTCCCCGTCCCTTCCCGCGCAGCTTTAATTTAATCTCAATCAGTGGACTTTGCTTAGCAATCAATTCCATAATGCCTAAAAAATTGTTGTCCTCTTTGTGAATATGTTTTGCATTGCAGAGAAAAAAAAGTTCTTATCGAGGGCATTTAACATTTGTTACGTCCAATTTGTTTTGGAAGGGATGTTCTCCTTTTTTCTCTCTCCTGCTTCCCTATCACAGTTTCTGTGTTTGGATGACCATCCTGCCAATCATCGGGTCCATGTGCTGACTTGTGAACCAATCAGACACTAGTGGGTATTATAAGGGACCGGGGATGACACGATTGCAGAAGGAGCGTTTGCTTTTTTTTTTTGCTCTCCTCCATCCTCCATTTTCTCTTTTTGCTCTAGTGTGTGTGTGGGAGGGTTTTTTTTTTTCTTTTTTTTTCAGTTCAGATTTATTGTGTGTTAAAGTTTCCTTTTGTTGATACTTTAACTCTCATAGTGTTTTATTGATGTTTATGCTGTGACTCTACTCTCGGTTTTACCAGAGTTTATTCAAGCCCTTTCTCGACACATAGTTGATCAGACCAGGTTAGTACTATGACTCACATGATTTTACATCTTACAGCACTATTTATTAGTGGCGTTCTACGCTGAAGAGCTGAAGATGTTATTTTCTTTTGTTTAGTTTAGAGTTTGGTTGGTGTTAGTGTATCTGTTTTATTTGATTTATTTTCTTTAGCACCATTCTTGTCCCTCACTTTTTTATCTTTTGGGAAACGAGGGTTTACCATACATAACAGAGACATACCCTTTCAGTCTGTCACTCTCTACGTCACGTCGGTGACTGACGAATTGGTATCCCTACCAAAGTGCTATGGGGTGCCCAGGGTTCCCTGTGCGAGCTGCCAGTGCCCCTATTTGGTGTAGGCCGGGGCTCGGAACAAAGTAGTTCCACTCACCATTGTCAAAGCTAGGGATATTAGCCGGTATCAAATTTTTCCTGTTGCGATTAATTGATAATGTTTTGTCACGGTATATCGCGGTATTATCACGGTATTTGAAATTAAGTTTCAAAAAAGTGGGCTCATATAATACAGTATAACAGGTTAAATAACTTTTTTCTTATAACAAAAATAACTGAACATTTAAATACAATAAATCAATACAAAAATATACATTTAAAGTTAAAAGTTTTACCACTCCCTATTTTAAAGTCCAAAAGAACTTCAAAGACCCATAGGTATCACTTTACAATAAGACTATCATTAGTTAACCTTAGTTAATGCATTAACATTCACAATGAGACAATATTTCCTACACAAGTTATTAATCTTTGTAAAAAAAAATTCAAGTAACTAGCTAGCTCCCTGTTAGCTCATTAAATAACAAGTTGCAAATTTCGATTTTAACAATGTGTTTATTAAATATTGGAATACCTAAGATTAATGAAACGTGTCAGAAGAATTTTTTCCTCATATGGCAGTTTTCGCGGATTAACTAATGAAGCCTAAATGTAAAGTGTTATGAAACAATAAAGAATCAAAACACTTTCAAAACAATATCTTGGGCATGTTGTTAGTCCAGATTAAAATGGGAAAAAAAAAAATATGGAAATATATAAATATTATTTTATATTATTTAAATGTTTGAAAGTAGCAGCTGCTTTTATTTATGGGGTTTTCCGGGTAAGGGCTGCATTTTCTGCACTAGTTTAGCGCCATCTGCTGTCAGAGAGTGAAATGTGCGTTCATTCAGTGGTCTCTCACACGTTGTTCCCCCATGTGCTTCTCATGCGTGCTTGTTTACATCAGAGCTCACACGTGTCTTTAAAGCTACATACAGCGGTGTTGTGCATTTTGACCAGTTGATGGGAAAAGTATTCTTAAAATGCATTCCAAATTCGGAATAATTTGTAATATATAATTATTCTCGGTATTTATAAGTGCCCAACACGATAACAATATCGTGCAATATTCATATACCGTCATATATTGCATTACCGAATACCGGCACATGTCTAGTCAACCGCACTACCTCACTGGGTGAGACTGGATAACAGACTGGGGAAAATGTGGAACGCATGTGGGACGTTGTGGAAGCCCCATCCTTCCTGAAGGATGTTTTCTGAGGAAAATACACACTAGCATCCATTTAGGTGTAAATGGAGAAATCAGAGGTGATTGAAACCCTCTTGGGAAGGCATAAGTCTGCTGGGGAAACACATAGGCTCTAAGGGCTATAACTTGTCGACTATACACATATGAATACGCTTAGGTCTCAAATAGGTCTCAATCAGGCAATCTTCGGGGGGTCCAGCTCAGAACGAGAGAGAAGAACACCCACTCGTGAAACAGGTTCCACTTCAAGGCGTAAGCGTGTATCGTAGACGTTTTGTGCTCTTGCTTAAGTGATAGTGTTCTCTACCTCCTGGGGTAGGTCATCAAGAACCCTCTGCGTCTCCGGTGCCCAAATGGTGCCCCGTCTCTGAGTCAGTAAATCCTTACTCAGAGGAATCGGCCAAGGAGGGGCTGTCGCAAAGAACACTAGTTCGGGGAACCAGGTTCGAGTGGGCCAATACGTGTTCTATGTGGTGTTCTATGAAGGAACGCCTCCTCAGGCCTTGAAGTTAGAGGAAGCTTGGTGTTACATCCGTGATGCCAGTGTTTCCCCTCATCTCCCTGATCGAAGAAGATACAAACCTACCTCAACCATCCACCATCCCAGATGCACAGGCCCTGCTTCCACCAGGCGACCAAGTGATAGCCTGTGAAGTGAATGACTGTGCTGCACACGTGGAACCAGACCAAAAGCTACAAGTGAAAAGTGCTACCGGGAAAGGAAACTGTGAGCAACCAAACTGTGAGGAAGAGGGGAAAAGCAGGTCATGGCGGACGGTGAGAGGAAAGGCTTGGTGTGGAGCATCAAGAAGAGTCTACTCATGGCTGAGTTCGGCCCGATGAACTTTTCCAACTAGCCCAGAGTGTTGGTCCTGTGCCAGGGAAGGATTCATCCAAGCTTCAGGTTGGCGAGGAATAGAGAGTTGCTTCGAGTCCATTCAAGCTTTTATGAACAGTGACACTTTGGTGGAATCTGAGGATTCAGGTATGGCAGAGTTGTTAGAGCTTAATGAGACTGTGAATAATGTCATTCAGATTCGTTATGCTCAACCTTAAAACAGGTGCAGGGGAGGATGTGCACCATATAATGTCAACCTCCTTCAGTACTGAGTGAGAGTAATAACTGTAGGTCAGCCAGAGACAGTTTACTGATAACTTGACAACTGATAACGTGACAAGCCTGTGGGTCCTAATTCTAACCCTTCCCACACGGCTGCGGTTAGGTAGCTACCTCTTCACCAATCACTACCCTTCATTCACACATACTGATGTCAAAACCACACGGAACACTGACACCAGAGTTTACAGAGAATGCTTTCTAGCTACGCTGAGCTTAGCAAACAAAGTCCTACAGTACATAAACAACCCCACATCATCACCTACACTCACACCTGACACCAGTACAAGTCTACACTACAATATAACAACACTCACACACACTGAACAACATCCAATGGAAAATATGACCGAGTTGTCCCCCTTCGAGACCTTTCACTGCTTCGTCGTGAGTTCAAGATTCAAGGTGGACAGATCGGTGATCAGAGCTCAGATAATTAAGCTACCATAGCATATGCAGGACAAATTATGAAGGTGTTAAAGAAACGTTTTATTGAGACTGAAATACTGAGAGGCCGTTCTCAGAGTCATTTTTAAAATCGGGACAACTTTAAAGACTATGCTAATGCACAAGGATGATTTGACAATAGACGAGCTGAAAGGCTTTCGCAATGCAGTTAAGTCCCCATTTAAGGGGGGGGGGTGGGCGGCGGCGGAGAGCACACAGAACATTCCAAGAAGCTTATGTGCACAAAACAAACGGACGGTGAAAATCCACAACAGTTTTTTGTACCGGGTAAAAGGCCTTCAAACAAAAGATCCTTTTTGCTTCAAAATACGCTGACACAGAAGGAAATACGATGCAAACACCAGTTCAAGACATTTTCCTTCACCCATATATCAGGCGCCTCGCAGCCATAAGCATAATGACAATACGTCGAGAGCCATAATGACATTACGTCGAAACCATTTTCTCTCGGATAGCAGTGGGTGTGACCTGACGAGACAAATCCTAAAACAAATGATGAATGATGACCCGATACTGAGGAATGAGGGACAGAGGACGTTGGGGTCAGTTTTGCGAAGCAGAAACACAAGTAAGTCTGGCAATAGCACAGAAGTTGAATTTGCAGCAATTCAAGGCAGTAGCACAAAATAAAGATGCTGTAGTATAAAACAGCCAAAGGCTGATGGCACTCCAACAGCTAACTGAGAAGATGTAGAAAGAATTAATGACAAAAAGTTGAACTGCTGCAACGGCCACAGCAGGATTCAAACCCAGAATCTTTGCCATCATTGCCAAGTCAAGGGGATCAAAAGAAAACCACGTATCATATAAGCTGGTGCTAAAATTGCCTCGAACGCACGAAGCGCCCAGGTTGCACTCATTGTTTTTACTGTGGTGAAGACGGCCAAAGAGATGTAGGCTGTTTGAAAGAAGCTCAAGCGTCCCGTGGAAAAACTGGAGCGGTCCCCTGCCACGCGGACAAGCAGTGACCGGTCTTTCACGTTTCAGGTCCCACAGTTCTGAAGTGTAAAACCCGGTAAAACCAAAAAAAGGGGCTCGAGAGTCATACAAAGACAAGTCTAGTTATCAGAGACCAAAAGAAAATAATGAACAAGTCCAATCCCCAAACTTCCCCTTGCCCTACCCACCCAAACAAGTAGGCCGTCTAGCCAAGTTGTATAGGAGCCAAACAGCCTTGCTCGATGTGGACACTTAATGGCTGGACAGTCAACGCCGCTTACTAGACACTGGAGCTCCGTGGAGCATGATCGATAAAAGCTGGAAAGAGAAGTATCTACAGATGCACCCATGAGGCCCCTCAGTGAACTTATTTGATAAGAGAAGAGCTGGAAAGTACCCGCTTGGAATGGAGAGAAAATCCTCCCTTTTGATGGCGGTCCTCATCGCAGTCAGCTTCAGTGAAAAATGGTGCTCTTAGCCAGTCGATCATGGTGCCATTTCCTTATCTGTAACATCCCGCT
>NC_056578.1:34165553-34259445 GCF_018340385.1 Cyprinus carpio
AAAATATATTTAGTATGGCCATCTTGTCACAAGGCCAAGGGCAGTTGTCCACCTGACAGTATGGTAGCTGATAGAAAAATGTAATAATAATATAATTAAGAACATAATAAAAATTAATAATAATTGTAATAATTTTACAGTACTAAACATTTTATATTAATAGCTTTTAATTATTTTCTGTTTATAATAAATTGCATTTAAGTATTGTGTATAATGTAATCTACATCCATTTAGGTTAGTATGTTTGACAAGGATCAGTTGATTTATCTGTATTCTGAATTTAAATATTTACAGAAAGGGTTCACACCTTTACATGTGGCATCAAAATATGGTAGCCTGGACGTGGTAAAACTGCTTCTACAGCGGCGGGCACCCCCTGACTTTTCTGGGAAGGTAGGCCCCGGCAAACTGTATTGACAATCTGTTTTTAAAACACTGTTGTAAATTTTATATTAAGACAAAATGATTAAGTGTGTTTGCAGTTGTTATTTATTTATTTATTTTTACAAATATTTACATAACTGGTTGTTTTTAGCCTAATTAGCCAATTTTGGGGATGTTGTTTAAAATAAATACATTGAGGCTATGTTGAATGCAAGAGTACTGGTAAGCATTGCTTCACTTACTGATCATACATTTTGTATAACAAGAAAAGGAAACAACATTGTTTTCTTACTTTTTTCTTTAATAAGGAACCAGATTTTGATTGCTTTCGAGCATGCACTCTAATATAGACGATATTACCTTCAAACTTAACAAGCTATAACAATCCCTCTTAACACTGCTTTTTCATTAAATATTCCATGTGTCATCAGGTTTGAGTTAATGCTTTTTGTAATGCTAACAGTTCTCCCTTAATCATGTTGCACTGACCATCATCCCAGCAGAACGGTCTTACTGCTCTACATGTTGCTGCTCACTATGATAACCAGAAGGTGGCGCTCCTGCTTTTGGACAAAGGGGCATCCCCCCATGCCACAGCCAAGGTGAGAAGACGTCATCTTAAAATATATACAACGTCTTTTTTGCTGTGAAATTTTATTTTACATTTATTTTTTTTCTCTAGCTATCACTCTGTAGTTTTACCAGCTTAAATGTCCTTTGTTTTTTTTCTCTGTTCATGTAGAATGGATACACTCCCCTTCATATAGCAGCAAAAAAGAATCAAATGGAAATAGCTACCACACTCCTGCAGTACGGAGCTGAGACCAACATCCAGACCAAACAGGGTGTGATGCCGCTCCATCTGGCTTCCCAGGAGGGACACAGTGAGATGGCAGCTCTGCTTCTGCAAAGAGGAGCTAATATCAATGTATCCACAAAGGTGAAAGACAATGAAAATATTTCAAATCACTACAAATATCAAATAAGAATAAATGTAAACATTGTATAAAAAAAAAGAAAAAAAAAAGACATTTGTGGCAGAGTTGGCAAACTTGTGTTAAGCATTTTAAAAACACTGAATGATAATTCAATATGCTGTCCATTACTTTGACATATAATAAAATTAGCTATCTGGTCTTTTGTGTTTCCATACTTTGAAACATTATCACAATAAAGTAAATGACATTTGAAATAAACAAAGATACAAAATCAAATAACAATTGAATCCAATTGAATAATTTACATTACAGAAGAGCAAAAAAACGCAAAAGAAATAACAATGGGACAAAGCAATGCAATAACTGGGTTTTTAAATGGTTTTATATACTCTGTGGTCATGTAAAACTGTGATTTTACATGAAAAAAAGAAAATTAAAGAACAGGTAAGCCATTTTGTACTGAACCTATTAAGAGCCAATCCTCCATTTAATCTGCCCTCTTGATGGATGTGTATTGTGCATGACTTTTTGTTCACTTATAAGCCCTATATTTGTTTGAGAATAGCCGAGGCCCAGAATATTATTAAGATCTTCATTTCATTTCAGTTTATTTTATTTTTATTTATTTTTTTTATGATAAACTCCAGCTCTGTTGTGTAAAGGTCTCTGGTTTGATTGGTTTATATATTTTATTTGATTTTTTTTATGTTTTCTCAGAGTGGACTTACATCCCTTCATCTTGCTGCCCAAGAAGACAAAGTAGGTGTTGGTGAGATTTTAGTTAAGCATGGTACCAACGTTGACCAACAAACCAAAGTAAGAAGAGTATTATTATATCCCAATCATTTTCCACAATAAATATCACCAATGCTGACAATATGATCTCTATTTCAGTTGGGATACACACCTCTTATTGTTGCCTGTCACTATGGAAATGCTAAGATGGTTAATTTTCTGTTGAAGAGTGGGGCAAGTGTCAATGCTAAAACAAAGGTATTTTTTTATCTATTCATTTTAAATATTAATATAAAGGCCATTTTAGATTTAAATTAATAAAAATACTCAAACTATTTAACCACAGTATAAAACTAATTTCCACATACAAAATGAGTGTAATATATATTAATTAGACAAAAGATAGCAATGTGTTAAAGGCATATTGTGAAATATAACATTTGCATTCTTGTCAGAATGGTTACACGCCTCTACACCAGGCTGCACAACAAGGCAACACACACATCATTAATGTCTTACTTCAGAATGGAGCCAAACCCAATGCCATCACTGTGGTGAGTAAATATAGTCACATGCAAAATATACTCCACATACTCCATTTTAACATTTTCTTCAATAAAATCAGCATAAAATTGATCCTATTGACTTTTTAAATATATGTTCCCCTGAAAAGAAGAAAAACTTTTCAAAGAAAAAAAAGAAGAAGAAGCAATTTTCTAATCTCATTGTTGATATTATGTCATTTACTGTGTAGAATGGAAACACCGCTCTTGCCATCGCACGTCGTCTTGGTTACATTTCCGTGGTTGACACTCTGAGAGTAGTCACAGAGGAAATTATCACTACAACAATGGTAAGTTTACCCAAGGATATGCATTTATAAGAAGTTCATAGAAATATACGGTACAGTATGCATTGTGGATTTTAACTAGATTAACAATAACAACAAAAACACATTTGTTTCTATGTAGACAGTGACAGAGAAACACAAGCTAAATGTGCCAGAGACCATGACAGAAGTCCTTGATGTGTCTGACGAAGAGGGTGAGTGTGACAAACAATTATTTTATTGCTTTATTATTTTATCAAACTGCTTTATTTAATCAATCAATCAATCAGTCAGTCAGTCAGTCAGTCAGTCAATCCCAGAATATTTCCTCAAGTATATGGTCAAATCTGAAGTTTTCACTTCTAATCCCATGACAAAATTCCATTTGTGTGTATTCTGTTGTTATTGGGTTTCTAATGTGCATTAACATTAACAGGCAGATGATGTGTCTGTGTCTATGTCTGATGATTATTGATTTTGAAGCTATAGAGTGACAGAGTATGGATTGGTGTGGTGTAATAACTCAACCTTTATAAATGATCTTGCAGATTTTAATGATATTAATTAATAATAGTTTTATATGCAAGAAGTGTGTGTGGCATGATAGAATTGGCTACCTTTAAATTACTAAATGACTGTCTAACCTTTGTGGTGGTTAATGATTTTTCAGGAAACATAATGATTGTGTATTAAATGCATTGTTTTATTTTTGCTGTCATTTATTGGAATTGTAGTGCAGCCAATGAGTTAATAAGCAGAATACTAAACATTGGTGTATTTTTATTAGTTTGAAATAATGGCAGAAATTTTGGTTCCAATTAGCTCTTCTTTGAAAAGGAATTCACAGTTGGAAGTTGTATTATGTGTAAAAATTGTAAAATATGTACATACAACAAAAGTGTGAAAAAAGGCATGGCTGGAGATTTTTTTGGCATTAGATCCTGGCAAAACCAACACTACTAAAACACATCAATATCCCATTAAAAGCTCTGACTATCGCTAGGCAGAAGCAGGTGTTACTAAGCAGTTATTTTAATACCATACTAGAGGAGTTTTTGTTCATGTTTTAAGTTTTTGTACATTTTGTTGTGTTTTTGACATTATTAATAATAATGATAATAATAATTTATTTTAATATTTCTATATTGTTTTTATTAAGTTTATAACATTTTATTATTTGTTGTTGTTGTTTTAGATATTTTAGACACATCAACTTAAACTAAAAAAAAAAAAGTGAAATGTTGCTTTGGAAGCTACTTGAATTTCTTTTTAAATATTTAATTTCAGTTCATTTTTATTTTATATCTTATTTATCTGTGCAAATATATACATACAAATACAAAAAAACATATAAAAACATTATATATATATATATATATATATATATAGAGAGAGAGAGAGAGAGAGAGAGAGAGAAATTTAAAAATCTACAAATTATTTTAATAGAAATTATACAATTATTACAAGCTTTTTTGTTAATGTACTTTTGAATGTCATCAAACTTCAGTTCACATATTACCCAATGCTCTTTTTACAAATGTTATGAAGAAATTAGCTTAATCAGCAATTTTAAGCTCTTAACCATTGACTGAACTATTCATATTAACATATTATTCATTAACTCATAATCACAGTATGTAAAGGTCATATATTTTTTCTCTGTTTGTTGTGTAGTCTTCTACTATTTACACATCTTAACAAATCTTTTATTTATTATTTGTTCATGTTTATGCAGCACTCAATCTAAAGTGGAAAGTATTCATCATTTGTAAATGTTTATAAATGTTTGCTAATCATTCAGTACCTTTATGGGCATTAGACTTTTAGTTGCTGTAACAACGTTTGTGTGAATGGTGTTTAATTAAGTTTATGTAAATTATTCTTAAAGACACATTGCAATTTGGGAGCAAAACGTTTTTATTGCCTCAGCACTTATATAAGTATACTACATCATTAAACAGGGTATTCCTCGAATCATACATCAGCAGAAGAAAATGAATCAATTTTTCAAGAAAATACTTCAAAACAATATAATATAAACAGATTGAACTGTGTTCCTTTATAGTAATCAAACTGACCCCTGTACACTTTTGACCCCTTACCCATCCCTTAAACCTACCCATACCACCAAAACCTAACCTTACTCATATCACACCCCAATAGCAGCAAAAGTGTTGTGCATTAACAAAAGCTTTTATATATCATTGTCTAGCATATGTTAAAACCATTTGTAGATTTTCAAGAAGTGCATGATCATATGAATAAAAGATTAATGACATTTGTAAGCATTGTAATTTACATTAATTATCTGTCAATCATTAGGTAATGTTTAATAAGATTAGTAAACATTAACAAGCACATCATCTCATGTTTCTAGCCATGTGAATATATATTAACTAATGATCCATTAAGCGTTATATAATGTTTGTAAATGATTTATTAATGAAAGTTATTATAAAGTGTTACCGCTAAGAGACATTGACTAAAAACCACAAAACACAAATGTTTTGATTTTTAAGGGTGAAAGTAAAAGTGTGGAAGTTTGAACACCTATAGTGTCTGAGAGACTGAGAGAGATCTGGCTATCTAAGACTCAGACAGGTTTTTTTTTTTTTTTTTTTTTTGCTAAGTATTTATTAATTTTATTATGCACTGCCTGTGTTGTTTTTCCCATTGTTCCATACTCTAGGCAGCCAATATGCCACTGAAAGCCAAACTCCAATGTCAGTCTACAGTATGTCTTGCCTTTACTGTCAGCTCATTGGCTTACAGCACAGGCTAGAGACACTGCCCCTGCTGGTCATACTGTGGCAGAGCTGTTTTTAGCTTACCCTTGACGCTAATGCCCTGGGACTGCTTCAGTGTAGAATGCTGTCGTACCAAATCATAGAGGCTTTGCTGATATATGCAATCTTTAACAAATGTAAACTAAAACATCGAAGAATCTGTAAAATAAAGGTTGTGTGCATTTATGTGTGTATATGTGCTTCCAGGTTTTTTTTTCTCTAAAGGTCTCTCTAAAGTGATTAGTTTATTATATATATATAAAAGCAATGCTTTTAATTTGTTTGTAGATATATGGAATCACAGTAACAACATCATCTGTCTGTCTCCAGGTGATGACACCATGACAGGTGATGGTGGAGAATATTTGAGAGCAGAGGATTTGAGAGAGTTAGGAGATGACTCTCTACCTGGGCAGTACCTGGATGGCATGAACTACTTGCGCTTCAGTTTAGAAGGAGGCCAATCAGACAGGTATGTTAGTTTTGATACTTAATTAATTACAAGTTGATAAATAGGGTTAAACTTGTTTTCTAAAACCTGCTAATTTATTTGTAACTCCCTTATTCTTCTTTCTGTTAATGCTGACATAGTCGCTTACAAAGGTATGTGAGGAACTCTGCACTCTCTACATATCAGTGTGTCTTTAAGATGATCCACTATTTTTGTTCTAATACAGTATATTTATAGATGGATTTTTAGATGGATTTTTATCAGCAATTATACTTTGATACCATGGCTTTGTCACAGTCTGTATTGTATAGACCAATTTGGAGTAGACGTCACAGTTACATCACATGGAGCTGCGCGCGCATTGTGATGGCAGAAAAACACTGAGAACAAGTGGAGGGAAATGGGTAAAATCCATGGAATAAGAAAAGAAATTTATTATTGTGCCTTTGGATGTCAGAATCTGAATGCAAATACATTTTATAGAATACTGTCATCAAAGACACTATTTGAAGCTAAACGCAGACGTTTAAACGGACAGACTATGGATGAAACCTGCTATGATTACCCTACTTTTAAAGCATAAATTTGATTTAAACAATGGCTCTACATAATATTCACATATGCAGTTCAAAGGGGACCTATTGTATTACAGTTACAGCATGAAATACTATTTAAACCTATAACATTTACCTGTTTTATCTCACACTTCAGACTTTTTTTCTCTCGCAAATGCAACTTTATATCTCCTAGTTTGGACTTTATAACTCAATTTAACTCAACATTTGCAATTTTTTTCAATTCTGAGAGGAAGAAAAACAAGAACTATGGGTTATAAACTCATGATTCTGAGCCGAGGGGAAAAGAGAGAATGACGAGTAGATTTTTCTTATTAGAATTGTTAAATATAATCTTGAAATTGCGAGAAATTACCTTTTTTATTCTTTTACTGTCATTTTCTGCCACCTGATAGACTCCGCCCACAAAAAACGTCATCACTGTTTGCAAGCACCAAATTGGTCTATAAAGTGCTATATGTAAATAAAGGTAAAAGATGACAACCTATTGACTGATGTTGTGTATACTGTATTTTTTTCTTTAGTTTGGATAGGTCCTACACACCCACTTACCAAAGTTACTTCCCTGTAAAACATTATGGGATGATGGAGGATATGATATACAGTAACCAGGTAAAGTTGAGGATTTTTTCCATGCGTTTTTTTATTTATTTTTATTTATTTTTTTATTATTATTGTAAAATGATGTTTTATATGATGGCTTTTATTTGTGATACCAAGTGATGGCCTTCAAGAATTGATATGATTAATGAACAGATTAGTAAACATTTTCTTTTTAAATAAATATACTGGTTTTTACAGATTCTACCTTCTTGAGTTCTACATTTCATGTCTGCATTATTAGATAAAACCTCAGTTTTAACAAAGATGCCTTTATTCACTCCAGGTGTCTTCTCTTACAAGAGAAAATGAAAAGGACTCATATAGCTGGGAAACGGAAAACTTGGACAACATAGCACTTTCCTCAAGTCCTGCTCATTCCGGGTATGGAGAACAACTGCATACTCTCTATCAAACACACTCTTACTCACACATATGAATACTGAAACTCTTTGTATTAACGGTCAACATGGAATCAAAATGGACTCTTTTTACTTTTTTATATGTTACTTGTCTTATTGATATTGCCTTGGTATAATTTTTTTCTTTTTTAAATGTTCATATATATTCTACACACATTTTTAACAACCAGAAACTTCTAGGCCTTGAAAATTCAAAGTTACTATATCACTTCTCACTTACTGTAAGTTCCTCTGTTTTTCAAACTTCATTCTCTCTTTCTGACATTTTCTCTCTGATGGATGGTATTTTTGACCTTCAGCCGTTGTTCTCCATGTCATGACCATGACAATAGCAGGTGACTGCAATGTGTCATTTGACCTCAGAACACATGGACCACTTAATCTGCCATCTTCTTGCTATGCCTCTTGGAATATTACAATTTGTAATATATATATATATATATATATATATATATATATATATATATATATATATATACATATACATATATATACCCTAAGTTGCCAAAAGGCACTGCAAGTTTGAATGTTATTTGTCATTTCACAAACATGCCTTTGAGACTAACATAGTATTTGTCTGTTTCTCATTAGTTTTTTAACCTGTTTTTAATCATGAATTTTGTGGTAGACAAAACTTATACAGTATAATGTGATATTACACCATTACTATAACATGTTCCGTAACGTAAAATGAAATTATTGTTATTATTATCATTATCACCATCCAGGCATTAGTTGTTTATACCATTGCTATTAACTGAGACTTAGCATAGAACAAGAAAAAAACAAATTATACAACAAAAAATCAAATACAATAAGACAAATGATTAATTGAAATTTAAATATTATCAAAAGCCCCTTTCACACTGTACGTTGGACCCGGAAAACTGTGTGCAAACACGTCGCAGGATTGATTCCAAGATTGATCCCGGGTTGGGGACCTAGTAACATTGCCGGGTTCAGTCCCAGAACGAGCTCTATGTGAACAAAAGCCAGAACTAATCCCGTAAAGGGTGTGTCGTAGTGATGACGCACATTATCGCGTGACTCTTTTCTTTTGGCATAAGAATTTTCATTCTTGCAAAATTGTACATATACATCAACAGAATTTTGATATGCATAAACATGGACATTGTTGTTTGCTGTGCGTGTTGTGTCACTAGGATTGTATATCCAAATCACATTTCCAGACAGGTGTTGTGTGTGTGTTTGCATGAAAATGGTTATGATATATGTCGTTTTGATAATGTTTATGCATTTGAATATCCAACTGGATCTCATAGGAATTTGTATGTATTTTACCTTGTGTGGTTCTACATACATTTACTTACGTTTGCATAGACAATAAAATGTACAATATTACCATATTGATTACATCTGAAACATTGCTTATTTACACATGAAAAACTGTATAGGCATACACATTTACAAACCATTATTTATGAATATTGAATTCATGGAATTAATTGGTTCATACTATTGTATTCATGGTATTGGAGGCTATGATTTCAGTTGCGTTTGTTTAATGCAGGTGCTCATTTAAGTTCTCCATTTAACTTGATTCAGATTTAATGTTAATCAAGTCGTCACTTTAAAACCTAAAAATGAATGACATTTTTGGAATTGTTTAACCATTACTTACATATGGTTGCCGTAGGACACAAAATAAGCTTCAATACACCATGAAAAGCGTGAAATACACCAAAAACCAAACATAACCTGATCAAATTCAAGCTTTTATTTTTAAGAAAATTACATTATTCTGTCTGTTACATTTAATACATTCTTTTATACGCTCTGTAACAGTGGTTATGTTTAGTTTTAGGTTTTAGTTTTTTTTATAGCTGTAAATGCACAAATAATGTCTACATTTTAGATGTTGTCAGTTCATCCTTATTGTACATTTCAGTATCTATCCAAACATACAAAAAATATTTTTGTACATGTAAATGTTACCTGTTAATACTTACTTAAAAACAATGAGACCAGCCTGGAATATCATGATCATCTTTCGAAGTGACTTGTGATTTCATGTCATGCATATGGTTTTCATGAAAGTGGTTCTTTATTAAATGTTAATAAAATCTTACTTCATCTGAAGATATGATGCCTTTTTAAAATTAATTTTAACATCGTACGTCCTCAATGCAGTTTCTTAGTAAGCTTCATGGTGGATGCCCGTGGAGGTGCCATGCGTGGATGCCGCCACAATGGTCTACGACTGATCATTCCACCGCGGAAATGCAGTGCCCCTACTCGAGTCACCTGTAGACTGGTGAAAAGGCACCGACTGGCAACCATGCCCCCCATGGTAGAGGGTGACGGTCTAGCTAGCAGACTGATTGAGGTTGGACCCTCTGGAGCTCAGTTCCTTGGGTAAGCAACTATTGGTATGAGTTTGTCAGAGTTAGAGTGTTGGATAGTGAAATCCAGACACAAAATTATGTGTATGATTGTAGTGTCTCATTGCTAATTATACTCTGAATGTTATCTTTTTTCATATTGATTATTTAAATGATCAGAATATGAGATGCTGACTTTTAATCAATGATCAAAGTAGTCTGTAGTAGATCTAGACTGGTATGCAGTATTGAGTTGGACCAGGTTGGGGTGGAACTAAATAAGGTTGTGTAGAAAGGAAATATTGGTTTGATTGATTTGACTGTGTTGCCAGCTTGGAAGATCCAGTCAGCTACCCAGGAGAGTTTCATGACTGAACTAATTGGAACTAACTGTAAATAATTATTACTAGTATTATATGTAATAAGACTAATGCAAAGGTAGCATTTTTCCAATATTAACACTGCTTTAATGGAATATTGTACAGTGTAGTCATGGACGTCTTTTCTGCTTTTATTAATCACCTCTTATCAAAATGACTGATGTTGCTCCTGCTTTTCTGTATTAAGGTGATTGTAACACCTTAATTTTTGTTTATTATTTATTTATTTTGCTAAATGGCTTGCAGTGAAATTCATTGTTCTAGCGAAAATTAATCCTTCTTAAATTGCTCCATGAATGATTTTATATGTTTTTCCCTTGCTGACTAACAATTGATGTATGAAAATCTGCATAAAGTATAGTGCAAGTATAGGGCTGTGTCAAAAGTTGCCCCACGTCCTTATATAGAGCCCTAACAAGACATATTCCACAGAAGTCACTATGCTTCCTGATAAACTATAAGAGATGTCAGGATGAGGGCTTTTGTTCACTAAGTGACCCAGAGGTCCACATTAGGCTGGCCACACACTTGAAGATTTCAAGGCCGATTGTAAGCCAATTTGCACCCCAGAACAATCGTAACATTTTTGAAAAAATTCTCTATTGTGTGGTGTCATCGTTCCTACAATCAGCAAGTGTGTGGAATGTAAGAATGTACAAACCTGACTCAATATGAGTTGCCCAACATGCACCAGGGGAGCACAAGCTGTTGTAACATTAATGTATAGTAAAATCATATCAACGGATGTGTCCCCCCCAAAAAAGGTATCTCTTCATTGTCGTGTGGTCCAAGGAACAAATCCTGTGCTCTGAAAGGAATACTGAACCCTAAAATAATTTACTCACCCTCATGCCATCCAGGATATGACTCAGCAAAAATGTAAATAAAAAATATAAAGGAAGTGGATGGAACCCTCAAAGCTGATGCCTCAAAAACCACAAAAAGCGGACACAATATTAAAACACATTGGTCTCTGAAAAGTCCCAAAAATACACCTGCCCACAATACCCCTAATAACCAACAAGTGAAGAAGCTGATGCCTCAAAAACCACACAAAGCGAACACGATGATAATCCATTGGGGTCTGTGAAGGGTCCCAAAGTTACCTGTGCCCACTATGCCTTTAAGGACCAAGTGGTGAACTTGCAAGCACTGTTTTGAGATGAGGCAGAACCAGCCTTGTAGTTGTTGTGTCCAGTTAGCGCCTTGTGTATTTACTTGGACCGCACGTGTAATTTTAGGGACTCTGAGCAGGTTTGTGTGTTTTAGGGGACAGCAGATGGGGAAGGCTGTCTTCAAATAGACAATCCAAGCACACTCCACAAGGAGTATTGCATTCTCCTGGGCTTTAACCAATGGCACCTTTCTAACAGACATCCGTAGAGCTGTGGGCTGGGTGACATCTAATAACTTAGCAAGGTTTTACACTCTCTGGGTTGAGCCAGTTTCATCCCATTTTCTGTCAAGTAGGAGCAGGTAAGCTGTTGGCAACTGGCAGGGTGCTCCTCTTCCACACACTGTCTTTACCCTTCCTGATACAATAATGTGCACTTTTTTGTCCACGCAAGTTCCCTCGACTAACAAATCCAGGACATGTGTTACCCTCCA
This sequence comes from Cyprinus carpio, assembly GCF_018340385.1. Lineage (NCBI taxonomy): Eukaryota > Metazoa > Chordata > Actinopteri > Cypriniformes > Cyprinidae > Cyprinus > Cyprinus carpio. The sequence goes on from NC_056578.1 coordinate 34,177,604, forward strand.
GCACCCTGTGACAGTCGAATTTGGCAGAAGCTTATGAGGCCTAGTACTCATTATGCATGCCTTTCAGTCAGCCCATAGGTGCTCCATATGTTGTCATTCCCTATTGGTCATCCCATATGATGTATTGTCCATGGTATGGATTCTCTGATGGTAAAGCCATCACACTCTGATGCCAGTCACTGCATTTGTAGTAGTTCCTCCCTTTTCAGGTAGGACCTTCCTTAGGGACAATCCATGTGTGGTACTTTCCCAGGGGATAAGTCCTTGTGATGTATTCTCCACATATTAACTTCCATTTGGGCAGGATGTGATCGCTGTAGCTTGGGAGGAAGAGCACTTCCCTAATGCTCTGGTCTGCAGACAACTGTGGGAAAAAAGAAGAACAGGAAAGATAAAAAGTCTGGCTCAAGCGAACTATTCCCATTGTAAGTACTCTTCATTCAGGCCTGGTGAGGTACAAAGGACTACACAGCTTACGTGGGGTGTTGGGAAGGTTACGATGCAGCCTAGTGCGCTTGTTACCCAGCACACAGTAGCTTACCAAAACCTGCTCTATCTGAACCTTGTAACTCAGTGGTTGTGGTTAGAGAGTTTGACTCCTAATCCTAAGGTTGTGGTTTCGAGTCTCAGGCTGGCAATACCACGACTGAGGTGCCCTTGAGCAAGGCACCAAACCCCCAACTGCTCCCTGGGCTCCGCAGCATAAATGGCTGCCCACTGCTCCAGGTGTGTGTTCACAGTGTGTTGTTCAAAATGCACGATTGAACTGTTGTTTGTCCAAAACATGTAACATGGTGGAACTGACAGAGCACAATCTCATGGACAATGAAGAGATGCCTTTCTTTTGGGGGACACATCTGTTGATTTGCTTTTACTATACATTAACCTTCCAAAACCATTCTGAAAATGAGAGAATGTACAGTCTGACTGGATATAAAGGGCCCATCATGCATCATAGGGGCAGGGGTAATGGTTGTAATTAGAGGAACCATTATTTTGATCAAGCAGGCAATGTTGCTTTTACTTGCAGTCATGGAAACTTGAGAAGACCATCAGATTCAAGTGTCCATAAATTCCATAAGACTGCAGAGTGTCCCATCTGTCCCATATTTAGGATTCAGAAGTGTTCTCTCAAGTGCCCTCTTTGTGCGCAAGGGATTATGCATGCCAGTTGGGACAGGGATACAGATTCATATTTGTATATGTAAGAAGTCAAATATAGTGAAAATCTAGTAAAAAATATTTTTTTTACTAAATGAGCACAAGGAAGAATTTTTAATCATTTTCATTCATATGCAAAAACATAATCTAGTAATAAACCTAATCAAGAAGTATACCAATACAGTACATATATATTTGAACGCAAACAAAAAGCCAACTGGAGACTAGCATGAACATATTTGAATGATGATACAAACAAATAGTAGTAATGAATGAATAGTAATGAATATTTCAGACAGTTTCAGATTCTTTGGAAAATGAACTTTTGAAAACATTTTATTACTGATGTTTATATTATGTTTTAATGCTTTCACGAGTCATGACACAAGAAGTTTGCATGGAACTGGCCTTTTGCATGTCCCTAAACTAGGAAATAATAATTACAGTAGTCGTTCCTGATTACATTTATATCACCAACAAAATAATATAATAATAACAATAACAATAATGATAATAATAATAATAATAAGAAGAAACTTCTAGCATTTGACAATTAATGAGGCAGACAGTGTCAAAATAATCACATGTAACATAATCCTATAGAACTTTTGACAGTTCTTTTCTAACAACCAGGAAAAAAAAAATGCATAATTTTTTAAAAAGGTAATGTACTCTTACTAGCTACTAAATACAAAGAGGAATTTAAAATGTGACTTTTTGTCAGAAAAAAATTAAACATTATTCTAAATGGAAATGGATCTACAAAGCAAACCCAACAATATGCCATCTATGCTCTCTTTTCTCACTGCTGCTATTGGATGACAGTAAGCTCCACCTCCCTACTACCCCGCCCCCTCTGAATGAGGGTGAGAGTTTGGTTAGCCGCATTCTGCAACTGGGCCCACCAGGGACAAAATTTCTGGGGTAGGAGTGACACATAAAACAACCAATGGATGCCCGTACCACTCCCTACTTTCTCCTTTCACACTCTCTTCCTTTTTAATTGTGTTGTATTTGGTTGTATTCTGCTTTCATTGTAAAGTGGCTCTGTATAGTAGTGTATGGTACCATAGGTGCATCCTAGTGTCATTTTTTTCTTTTTCTTTTTCTTTTTTTCTTTTCATTTTAGTCTTAATTACTCGTGATTGTTTCCAAACTTGTTGAAACTGATCAACAAATTATGGATATGCTTGTGTACTTCGCCATCAAAATTTCACGTTTGGGAAATTCATGACCAAAAAACATTCCCTAGTCATACTATTTGTAGTGATTTGTCATGCTATTTGTAGTGAAGTGTGTTGTTCTAAGTCATTTATTTGTCTTTACTTTTGCCCCCTTAAATGAATGATTGTACCCAGCTTTTTGTGCTCATCTTTTTTTTTTTTTTTTTTTTTTTCATTTGCTGAGCTACTTTTGTTGCAGCATGCATTTCAGTTGTGTGCATTTTTAGGTATAAACATAACATAAATATTATTATATATGGCAGCTATGTTGTGGTATGTTTGTGAAAGTTTTCACTTATTTAGGCCATTGTCTTGTAGGTATGTCCAGTAGAATTTTAATCAAGTATCTAGACTTGTATCAAGAGATATCTGGGCATATCAAGGTGTTTCAGCTTTTCATAAACTTTCTTTTCTTTTCTTTTTTTTTTTTTTTTTTTTTTACATTCTAATGAAATAAAACAATAAAAAGACTATATAATACACATTATTTATGTATAGCCTACATGATTTAGACTTTATTGGATCCAGTTGTTGCTAATCCTTGCAGTTACCATTACTGAAGAAGGGAAAAGTAAATATAATAGGAAATCTATCGTTCCCATTTCTGTATATTATTATGCCAATTGCATTATATTAAAACAGCAAGCCTCTCAAGGCCTTTGTTACAGTGATTTCAGACTAAAATTTATTACCCTAACTGTAGATGATTTGGTACACATATAGATTTTGTACAAACCTGATTCCAAAAAAGTTGGGACACTGTACAAACCGTGAGTAAAAAAGGAATGGAATAATTTACAAATCTCATAAACTTATATTTTATTCACAATAGAATATAGATAACATGTCATGCCAAATATTGGCTCATTTTGGATTTCATGAGAGCTACACATTCCAAAAAAGTTGGCACAGGTAGCAATAAGAGGCCGGAAAAGTTAAATGTACATATAAGGAACAGCTGGAGGACCAATTTGCAACTTATTAGGTCAATTGGCAACATGACTGGGTATAAAAAGAGCCTCTCAGAGTGGCAGTGTCTCTCAGAAGTCAAGATGGGCAGAGGATCACCAATTCCCCCAATGCTGTGGAGAGAAATGCTGGAGCAATATCAGAAAGGAGTTTCTCAGAGGAGAATTGCAAAGAGTTTGAAGTTATCATCATTTACAGTGCATAATATCATCCAAAGATTCAGAGAATCTGGAACAATCTCTGAGCATAAGGGTCAAGGCCGGAAAACCATACTGGATGCCTGTGATCTTTGGGCCCTTAGACGGCACTGCATCACATACAGGAATGCTACTGTAATGGAAATCATAACATGGACTCAGGAATACTTCCAGAAAACATTGTCGGTGAACACAATCCACCGTGCCATTGCCGGCTAAAACTCTATAGGTCAAAAAAGAAGCCATATCTAAACATGATCCAGAAGCGCAGGCGTTTTCTCTGGGCCAAGGCTCATTTAAAATGGACTGTGACAAAGTGGAAAACTGTTCTGTGGTCAGACGAATCAAAATGTGAAGTTCTGGCATCCCAGTTTTTGGAAAACTGGGATGCCATGTCATCCGGACTAAAGAGAACAAGGACAACCCAAGTTGTTATCAGCGCTCAGTTCAGAAGCCTGCATCTCTGATGGTATGGGGTTGCATGAGTGCGTGTGGCATGGGCAGCTTACACATCTGGAAAGGCACCATCAATGCTGAAAGGTATATCCAAGTTCTAGAACAACATATGCTCCCATCCAGATGTCATCTCTTTCAGGGAAGACCTTGCATTTTCCAACATGACAATGCCAGACCACATACTGCATCAATTACAACATCATGGCTGCGTAGAAGAAGGATCCGGGTACTGAAATGGCCAGCCTGCAGTCCAGATCTTTCACCCATAGAAAACATTTGGCGCACCATAAAGAGCAAGATGCAACAAAGAAGACCTAAGACAGTTGAGCAACTAGAAGCCTGTATTAGACAAGAATGGGACAACGTTCCTATTCCTAAACTTGAGCAAACTTGTCTCCTCAGTCCCCAAACGTTTGCAGACTGTTATAAAAAGAAGAGGGGATGCCACACAGTGGTAAACATGGCCTTGTCCCAACTTTTTTGAGATGTGTTGATGCCATGAAATTTAAAATCAACTTATTTTCCCCTTAAAATTATACATTTTCTCAGTTTAAACATTTGATATGTCATATATGTTGTATTCTGTTTTTATTCACAATTTGTACAGTGTCCCAACTTTTTTGGAATCGGGTTTGTACATAAGTATTCAAAAAAACATAAAAACACACACATTTACATGTGTTTTTATGAATAACATTCTTTAACTTCCTGCTGGGCGTTAGGCCGGTGATTGTGGAGATCCCTCACTTTGCAGCTCTAAGAGGAAAAGAGAGGGAGCTGGTGATCTTACGCAGTGAAACGGGAGAGAGTTGGAAAGAGCATCATTGTGAGTACACAGAAGAAGAGCTCAACCAGATCCTCAACGGCATGAATGAGGGTGAGAAAAAAATAAATAAAATACATATTCAACATATAAGCATAATATGAATATGACCAATTCAAATGATAACCTTCCTTCTTTCTAACATAGTCACGCAGGTCTAAACAATTAGAATGATTTTTTTTTTCTTTGTGTACTGTAGACTGTCAATTTTCATTCATTTGAATGGTCCCTTTCTCATTGGCTGCCCTATACATTATTTACATCTTCATTTTATTTAGGACTGGACCCACCTGAAGAGTTGGAGAGAAAGCGAATCTGTCGCATTATCACTCGGGACTTTCCACAGTATTTTGCTGTGGTGTCACGAATTAAGCAGGACAGTAATCTCATTGGTCCAGAAGGTGGAATTCTGAGTAGCACAGTGGTCCCTCAAGTACAGGCTGTCTTCCCAGAGGGAGCGCTCACTAAACGCATCCGTGTTGGCCTGCAGGTAACATGGAGATTAAATAAAACATTTTACAATGTAGAGCCATTTTAGTTTAGTTATTGGTTTTATTTTATTTATCAGTTACTGCTGTTCATTTTTCTGTAACATTATAATAATTTTAATGTTATAATAATGTTATAACTGTCATCTTTTTTTCTATCCATTTAATGTCAATATTTTGTTTGATTTCTACTAATTTTCAGAGTTTGAGCTTGGTTTAAATAATCAGTAATTAATTCTTTCCCCGCCAGCATTTTTGAAAAAAGTTGCCAGCCACCACCAGCGATTTTGATGATTTTCACTAAAATTTGATGGCCTACAGTATATTTTGCTGTATAAATATGTGAATATGCAATACACCAAATTAAAGATCCAAGTCTCTGTTTATAATGAATATAAATAATTAATTATAATTAATAAATAATGATCTCATTATTTATCATATGCATCTGTTTACATAAGAGATTGCTAGTTTTTCCGTCCTATTCATGTGTGTTTTTGTTCGGGAGGTTTTGTACTCGTTCAGAAGATGTGTAGTAGCGCCCCTGAATGTATAACATGAACACACGGAAAGACGTAAAAACTCGTCAATGGTGGGGAAGTGTTGTCTTCTAAATGACGAGATACTTCGTTAATGGTGGGGAAAGAGTTAAATTCATAGTAGAAATAGTACAATGTTCTTTCACCGTGCCACTCTCTTTTTGTTTTTACTTAAAAGATTAAGACAAAAGTTTCAAGTTGTCAAATTTACATAATAATTATTTTTAAATTACATTTTAGTGCTTTATTATGTAATTGAGCTGATGAGCTATCATAGGCATTCTGTTGGTAAAAGTAACAATACTTAAACACATTTTGAACAGATGACAATGAGATGCAATGTGTTACTTTAAATTATTAATTTGCTCTGAACCTATCATTGTGATAGTTGTATTCATTATTGCCTTTGCTTTTTGGCCAGGCTCAACCAATGAGTGTTGATGTAGTGAGGAAGAATTTGGGTAATAAAGCCACATTCGGCCCTATAGTCACTCTGGAACCACGGAGGAGGAAATTCCATAAACCCATAACCATGACCATCCCTGTCCCGAAGAGCTCCACTGACCCTATCCTTGGCGGCTTTGGAGGTGGAGATACTCCTACATTACGTTTGCTATGCAGCATCACAGGTGAGAAAGTAGACAGGAATATACAGAAACAAAACAAAATGCTCTTCATTCTATAGGTTGCACAATATGCATTAAAGGTGTATTAATCCTTAATCAATATGCAGAGACAACTACACAGTAAGTAAGCCATTCATAGGTTAAGTGTAATAATATAGCACTACAACCAGTGGCATGGGTTAAGTCATTTAGGACATTGTGTAGAGCCTAGAATAATCTACTTGCACTGAGCTTCATGACGTACTTCTGATTTAATATATATATATTTACCAATTTCTGGTTATATATGTCTAGAATGTGCAGCTGTTGTTGGAGTTCCTGAATCTTCACTTAAAATTACAGTTTGGAAGATGTTTTTACAGTTTGTACAGTTTACAGAGGGGAAGACAACTTAAAAAATTATAAAAACTTAAAAAGACTTAAAAAAGATCCATCTTTTGAAAATACCAAGAATAATGTTAAAATTGCTAAATTTAAAAACATGTTTGAATTTTTAAACCAAAGATGATTTTTGCATGTATAGGTGGGACCACTCCTGCTCAATGGGAGGATATCACTGGAACTACACCATTAACATTCACCAATGACTGTGCGTCTTTCACCACAAACGTGTCTGCCAGGTATTTTTTCTACAAGCATTGCCTAGTGGAACATTACTCAATATATGTTAAATTCATGTATATTATTTTGTCTTTTTGATTGGATAAGACGCAACAAGTTTATTCTTTGATTTTGAATGACAAATTTTCCTGTTCTAACAGCCAATCCTTATTGAAGCGCACAAACAAACAAACAAAAAAACAATAAATAAATAAATAAATAAATAAATTAATTAATTAAAATAATCACCAATATATCCCATATTTTCGTCATCAGATTCTGGCTTATAGACTGCAGACATGTGCAGGAGTCGGTGAACTTCGCCACTCAGGTGTATCGTGAGATCATCTGTGTACCTTACATGGCCAAATTCGTCATCTTTGCCAAAACACATGACCCTATTGAGGCTCGATTGCGCTGTTTCTGTATGACTGATGATAAAATGGACAAAACTTTGGAGCAGGAAGAGAACTTCACAGAAGTGGCACGTAGCCGAGATGTGGAGGTGAGTCATAGGTATTGTTACACCAAAATCATAATAAAAATTAAAATACAAGTATGTGTAAGGGGCACTTATTATAATGTAGAGTGAAGTGCTGCCTTTCTAAGGAACTTTTCACAAGAGGAGTAGACAAATGAAAGTACCAGGATAGTTTACTCAGAACATATAGCCGGCATTTATTGAACATCAGATATCAACCAGTATGACCTTGTTTATGTTTTCTTTGTTATGAAATCAATATTCCTCTTTTTCTTCAATTTTTTCACACAAATTGGGAAAATATAAAATAAAATGACCTCAGAGCTCTGATGAAATAACTTCAAAATAATAAACCAAAGTCCATCTACCCGGGTAGTATGTTTTTTAGTGTGGTGGGATCTCGCGCTTATCTGTACAATGCAATGAAGAATTGGTAAGTAGAAGCAGTTCGTGTTGCAAGCCAAATGATCCTTCACACCCTCTGCTCTTCTGCCTCACGTGTCCGATGTTGAATTTGTCCAATGGAACTCTCTCTCTCTAATCCTGCATCCCAAAAAAAAAACCAACCTGCATAGCAGGGCAACATTCAATTACTCTCTCGATAAATTTTACCAGATCTGGAAATATAACTCATATTCATGAGTTCATTCTACTATAGTAGCTTAAATTCTTATTTTCAATCTACACCTTCAAGGCATACATGAAACTCAAGCACTAGCATATCACGTAGTAACGTGCTTTTAACACAGCATGAAATAACATTTCAAATCATTAGACTCATGTTCAACTCCGATTGGTTTTTTAGCTTATGCAGTACATATCTCATCAATACATTTTCACTCAATGCATTAAACAACTGAGTTACAGCAAAATAGAAAAATAAAGATAACTTTTACGTGCTCAACTCAATTACATCTATCACACTGTGTCTGCTAGTAGCACAAATGACAAACACGTGTAAAACACTCACCGGAGAAAAATCACACAAGTAGGTAAACTCCTTGTCGTAATTTCGACCCTTTGCTCTGTTATTCCTGCCTTAGAAGTAGGTTTGGTGAGAAAACCCGTTTAACTAGCTCTTAAATGTAATATTTTACTTTTTTTTTTACTCAATGTGGAAAGTCTAAAAAGGCTTCAGATCACTATCGTTCTGCTGTTCGCGATTTTTCTGTCTTCTTCTTCTAGAATCAGTGTAGCAGTTTTTTCTCTGTGCAGCGCCACTGCTGCCACCTATTGGACAATTACGGTGTGTAGGGAAAACATAACTAAAAGCAATCAAGAGATCAGATATTAAACTAGAATAACATAATCCTGTTAATAGGCTATTTTTCGAGTGGGTTACATCCCCCCCTCCTTAATCTACATGCATCCTTGCATGTTGCATGCTACACTATTTCAGATGTTAAAGGTGTTAAGTGACATATGTAAGGTACAGTGTCAAGGGAAAGGGTTTGGGAGAAAGCTTGATCTAACCCAGTTAAAATGGAGTGCATAACTGTGACTAATGGGTTCCCTAAAGTTGGGTAGGTAAGCTTTTTGGGAGCTGTTTTATCCCTAGAGGATCTTCTCAACGCCACCTCTTCTTCAGAAGCAACCTCGTTGTGTTCCTTTACATTTCCACTTTCCTCTGTCAACACCAATCCAATTCCTAGTCCATCTCTAGGACTACAATGCTCACTCAGGTCCAATTCAGGAACCGTAGGAGGATTTCCTTCGGCTCGTCCAATCTCAGGTGCAGGTGAGTATCGAACTTGACTAGCCTCACTATTTCTATCACCTCTTACATCCTCAGGTTCAAATGCTGGGGCTGCAGGGTTCAGTGTGGAGACATCAAAAACTCACATTAGCTTCCTGGCTTCCAGAGACAGGCTCATTTTCCATCTGGGTATCCTCTTCAGTGAATTCTACAGCATGAGACCTTTGCTTTAGTCTGGTTTCTTCTTGTAGAATCCCTCTATCCTGTCCAGCAATAGTTGAAGTCGAAGGTTGGTCATAAAGGGAGTAATACTCGGCCTCATCCTCCTCTTCAGACAGTTCCCCATCTTCTTCAGCTCCATCATCAACAGGAAATGGTGAGTGATCGTGTTTCTGTCGTGACTTAGACTCTCTGGGACATACTTCCTTGACAGTGGATGGAAGAAATCCGCATGGCAAAAGCAGGTCTCTATGTAAAACTCTTTCAGGTCCACTTGTGTGTTCTGGGACGACGACATAGACAGGGGAGTCTTGGATCTGTCTAACAACAGTGTATAATGTTTCACTCCATCGATCAGCGATCTTATGTTTCCCTCTGATGCCGACATTCCGCACAAGGACTCTGTCTCCCGCTACCAATGTGGACTCTCTCACTTTGCGGTCAAATCTCTGCTTGTTCTGTAAAGCATTCTTCAAACTGTGTTCAGTGGCCAGTCGATAGCTTTCAGTTAGACTCTCCGTCAACTTCTTGACATATTCAGAGTGGGATAGTTTACTGCTTCCCTCAGGGCTCAGCCCAAAAGCAATGTCGACTGGGAGTCTTGGCTGGCGACCAAACATCAGCTGATATGGGGAATAGCCAGTAGTATCATTTTTAGTGCAATTATACGCATGGACAAGGGGCTGCACAAATTCCCTCCACCTCACTTTGTCTCCCTCTTCTAATGTACCCAGCATCTCAAGAAGTGTCCTGTTAAACCTCTCCACGGGATTTCCACGTGGGTGGTAAGGTGTTGTCCTCGTCTTCTTAATACCAAGTAGCATACACAGGTCTTTGATCAGGGCTGATTCAAAGTCGCGACCTTGGTCACTGTGCAACCGCTCGGGGAATCCGTAATGAATGAAAAAGTTGTTCCATAGAGCTTTCGCCACTGTTTTTGACTTTTGATCCACTGTTGGTACCGCTACTGCATATTTAGTGAAATGGTCCGTAATGACTAGGATGTCCTTTGTTCCTTTTCCATCAGGCTCCAGTGAAAGATAGTCCATACAGACCAACTCTAAAGGGCGGCTTGTCTTTATATTCACCAAGGGAGCGCATCTCTCAGCCCGTGCCTTTCTCCGTATACATCTCTCACAGGTCCTGATTTTCTCAGTCACGTCCATGGCCATACGAGGCCAATAGAATCGGGCACGAACTAAGTCCAAAGTTCTGTCAGTACCCAAGTGTCCGACAGCATCATGGAGGTTCTCTAGAGCTGTCTTTCTGTATTTCGTTGGAAGGACAAGCTGATGGAAGGGCTCACCTTGACTTATGCGTTTTCGGTATAGGACTTCATCAGAGAAGACAAGTTGCTCCATTATTCTCAACATCAACTGGACCTCTCTGTCCTCCTGACGCCTCAACCTGTATGAAAGTCGCTTTCTTGCTTTGACAAGCTCTATTACTCTACTGATGACTGGATCTTGCCTTTGCTCACGTGCCCAATCTTGAAGTGATATTTGCGGCAACGTACACGACCCAAGTACATCAGCTTGACAGAATCCTACAGGAATGGCAGAGGCTTCAATTGCTAAACATTCAACTGGTACCAGCATTTGGAAGTCCGGCTCTGTACTTGCTGCTGAGATGTGCTGGTGCCTCTGACACACTGCCTTCACAGCATCAGATGGAAATTCGGCCCCTCTGTCGTCCTGTAGGAACTGGGCAAGAAAGCGCTGAATGCGATCATCCTCATCCTGAGAAGTGAAATCAGGTTGGTATTCGTCATGAGGATGTGGACGCCTTGAGAGACCGTCTGCGTCTTGGTTCTTCCTCCCAGCTCTATACTGAATGTTAAAGTCAAAGCTGGAAAGGGCAGCCAGCCAGCGGTGGCCTGCAGCATCAAGCTTGGCAGTCGTCAGTACATATATTAGTGGGTTGTTGTCTGTCACAACAGTGAATTTCGCTCCGTAGAGATAATCAAAAAATTTCTCTGTGACAGCCCACTTTAAAGAGAGATATTCAAGTTTGTGTGCAGGGTATCTTCGTTCACAGCGGTTGAGTCCCCTGCTCGCATAGGCTATCACTCTCAATTTGCCCTCCTGCTCTTGATATAAGGCCGCACCAAGACCATGAGTGCTTGCATCTGTATGTACGACGTAAGGCTTCTTCGGGTCGGCAAACCCAAGAATCGGAGCTGTTGTGAGCTTTTGAATGAGAGTCTTGAATGCATCTTCACAGGCTGATGTCCATTTCTCATTAAACGGTCTTCTGAAATCTACACTTGAGGGACGTGTTGAGCTGCTATGTGAGGAGGCTGACTTCCTTTTTGGTGGCAGGTAACCAGCTGTTAAGTCATTCAGAGGCCTTGCAATTTTGGAATAGTCCTTTATGAACCTCCTATAATAGCCGGCAAATCCAAGGAAAGACTTAAGCTCTTTGATGTTATTAGGCCTAGGCCACGTCGTCAGAGCAGCTATCTTGGCTGGGTCGGTCTCTACCCCAGTAGCAGACACAACATGACCCAAGTATTTAACAGATGTTCTGAAAAATTGACATTTCTCAGGTGAAAGCTTTAAGCCAAATTCCTTCAACCTCTGGAGAACTCTGAGTAATCGATCTTCATGTTCCTCAAGTGTAGCAGAGAAAACGATAACGTCATCAAGAAAGACTAAGACTTCTCTCAAGTTCATTCCACCCATACACCTTTCCATTACTCTCTGAAAAGTACTGGGGGCATTTGTAACTCCCTGTGGCATCCTGTTAAACTCCCAGAACCCCATAGGTGTCACAAAAGCTGTTTTGCACTTGTCCCCCTCCTCCATTTCTACTTGATAGTAGCCAGACTTGAGATCCATAATAGAGAACCACTTGGACCCATTCAAGGCTGAGAAGGCTTCTTCTATGTTGGGTAAAGCATATGCGTCCTTGATGGTTTGTCTATTCAGTTTTCGGTAATCGATGCATAGCCTAATATCACCGTTCTTTTTCTTCACCACAACAATTGGCGAAGCGAAGGGGCTTTCTGACTCACGTATGATGTTAGCATCTTGAAGCTCTCTTAAATGACGTCTGACAGCCTCATAATCAGATGGGTGAATTGGTCTGGGCCTCTGTTTAAATGGAGATGGATCTGACAAGCGTATCCTGTGTTTGATTTCAGTGGTATGACCGAAATCAAGGTCGTTGAGTGCAAAAACGTCTGACATTGAATTCAACTTCCTGGTGATTCTCTCCTTCCACTCCTCAGACAAGGGAGAGTCTGCAAAGTCAAAGGTGAGTTCACCTGAATTAGACACATGCATGGAGTTGCACGTCGTGAAGAATGGAGTCAGGTGGGATGGTTCACTCAATGTGACTCTGTCATCATGACCTGGTAAGAATGACACAGATTTAGGAAAAGATAACTCAGCAATGCTATGACCTGCTGATATTTTAATGTCATGTGCGGTCTCATTTTTCACCAAAACAGGCATCTTGAAGGATGGAAATGGCGGGCTTGTCATGACGTAGCTACAGAACAAGAGACCAGCAGGTAAGTTGGATTGGGGGGGCTCTACTATAAGGGGAGCATTGGTAGCTACTGGGACATGCTTGGCGCATCCAGTTAAAGCCACTCTTTCACCTGCAGGAATGATGACACTCTTTTTGCTCTGTAGCTTCACAGTCCCAATTCTACCATTTTGTTGATTTATTTTGAATCTTTGATATAAATGTTTCACAAGTGGGGAACATTGACCACCGTTGGTTCCATATTTTACGCAGTCATCTTGAGTAGGTGCACACTTTTCATACAGTGGGTCCAGTGTGTTGGTGCCTATCAACAAGGGGACGTCCATGTTTGTTCTGTGGTCAGGCACGACAAGTGCTAAGGTAAGAATCTTTACAGGTTTCCCCATGATGTGCTCTGGAAAGTTTATGTTGACTTGGATGTAACCTAGATAGGGTACTTCCTGACCACCAGCACCTTCTATGTCTAATAAGTCTTGGATGGGGAAAATGGGCTGCTGTGAAAGGTAACGGTCATGGAAGGACTTTGAAATTGTGCTAACCTGGGAACCTGAATCTAGAAGGCTATCACACTGAACTCCTTCAACTACAACAGTTGATGTACATTTTGGCCCTATCAACCCTCTTGGGAGAGCGCCATCCAATGACTGAGTTGAGGAATGTGCTTCACAGACAACTGTTTTCGTGCCTTCGTTTTTGTGTGGGACATTTCATTTTATTTCCGGGTGCAGTTAGTCCCTCCACTGCGACCCTGTCCAGTTTAAATGGTCATATTTAGTTTCCCATTCATTTTGTCTTGCTTTGAGTTCTTTATATTTCTGATCAACCAACAGCTTATTTGGGGGATTTTCACACTGTCTTGCTAAATGGCAATCATTGCCACATTTGAAACAGAACCAAGCCTTTGGCCTGGGTTTTGACGCTTTTTTTGGGCTTGAATTTCAGCTACCCTAACTGAGGGGGTTTCTTGAGCTGAATTCTGGATTTTGCTAGCATGCTTTTGCCTTCTTAGATCTTTCTTTTTGGTAAGTTGCATTTTTAGTTCAGAGACTTGTTTCTGTAAAGCTTCAGTTTCTGTGATGTATGTCTGGAGGACATTTGCACTTGCATCATCAGAGAAAGACGGTTCATGCACAAATTGCATATTCATAGAGGATTTGGGCTTTGTGCTCCCTAAATGGCGTTGCATGCGATCTTGCTTTGTAGTTCTCCTGTCTTCCTCTGTTCTAACTTGTAGCAGGAAATCAGAGAAATCAGGCGGGTTTTTCTGTTTTAAGCCCTAATTGCAGTGCCAGAATAAGGGACTGGTCCCAACATCCACGCCGAAACTGTCGCAACAGCTGTTTATTGGCGTCTGCTTTCACAATGCCACCCCCTCTTCATAGCTGTAGTGATCAGCACCTGTAACCGCTGCAGGTATTCTGAGGCTTTCTCTCCTGTGTTTTGATGAGTGTTAAGGAACCTTGCGAAGATTTCTTCCCCATCTTCAACTAACCCATATGCTGAGTCGAGGAGCTTCACATAATCACGAGGAGCTGCATCTGGGCCTAGGTTTTATCCTGAATCATAAGCTCCACATGGAGAGACCATGTCTGAAAATCAGCTTCATTTGTAGGTCTAGGGAGTTTGCCTGAAAAAGGACGAAGTCGCTTAGATCCCTGGCTTGAGGCATTTGAGTTGTCATTTTTAATAACATGCTCTACAATGATCCTCTGAACGTCTGGTGGATTGATTATGTCATTGTCTGAGGCTCTTTGGTTGATTTGAGCTGACTGTGTTGTCTGTTTCCTTGTTTTAGTGGTGAATGTAGGGGAAGCATGTTGGGTTGGGTAAGATTTAGTGTGTGCTTTACGGACTAAAGGGGTCCCACTGTCATCAGAATCTGCCTCACTATCAGAGTTTGAACTGTTACTTGAGTCCAGGAGCTCTGCTCGCACTGTGGCTAGGGATTTCTCAGGAGTAGGAGCTGCTTTATAAGCCCTATCTATACGCCACATAATGTTAGGATCTCTAACACTAGGTAGATATTGTGGGAGTTTAGGAGTTAGGTCTATGACTGATTGCTCAGACTCAAACTCAACTAGAGCTTTAACTCCATTCTCTTGTCCCTGTCTGCCTTACCCTAAGAACTTTGTTCACAGGCCCAAAAGCTAAACAGGATTCAGTTATCTGTTCATCAGTATCAGTTGTTGTAATACCCTCAACGTACACAGCCATTTTCAAATTCACACCATACCCTTGTTCAGTATCCATGACTGCATTGAATTTGACACAATTTTACAAAAGCAAACTGAAAAAAAAATGTTAACAATAAAAAAAAATATTACAGTGGGTCAATAATCAGGTTTAACCGGCAATGTAAACAAATACTAATTTAATGTAATTTCTCCTCCTGGCTGCTGGCTCGCCAAATTATGTAAGGGGCACTTATTATAATGTAGAGTGAAGTGCTGCCTTTCTAAGGAACTTTTCACAAGAGGAGTAGACAAATGAAAGTACCAGGATAGTTTACTCAGAACATATAGCCGGCATTTATTGAACATCAGATATCAACCAGTATGACCTTGTTTATGTTTTCTTTGTTATGAAATCAATATTCCTCTTTTTCTTCAATTTTTTCACACAAATTGGGAAAATATAAAATAAAATGACCTCAGAGCTCTGATGAAATAACTTCAAAATAATAAACCAAAGTCCATCTACCCGGGTAGTATGTTTTTTAGTGTGGTGGGATCTCGCGCTTATCTGTACGATGCAATGAAGAATTGGTAAGTAGAAGCAGTTCGTGTTGCAAGCCAAATGATCCTTCACACCCTCTGCTCTTCTGCCTCACGTGTCCGATGTTGAATTTGTCCAATGGAACTCTCTCTCTCTAATCCTGCATCCCAAAAAAAAACCAACCTGCATAGCAGGGCAACATTCAATTACTCTCTCGATAAATTTTACCAGATCTGGAAATATAACTCATATTCATGAGTTCATTCTACTATAGTAGCTTAAATTCTTATTTTCAATCTACACCTTCAAGGCATACATGAAACTCAAGCACTAGCATATCACGTAGTAACGTGCTTTTAACACAGCATGAAATAACATTTCAAATCATTAGACTCATGTTCAACTCCGATTGGTTTTTAGCTTATGCAGTACATATCTCATCAATACATTTTCACTCAATGCATTAAACAACTGAGTTACAGCAAAATAGAAAAATAAAGATAACTTTTACGTGCTCAACTCAATTACATCTATCACACTGTGTCTGCTAGTAGCACAAATGACAAACACGTGTAAAAAACACTCACCGGAGAAAAAATCACACAAGTAGGTAAACTCCTTGTCGTAATTTCGACCCTTTGCTCTGTTATTCCTGCCTTAGAAGTAGGTTTGGTGAGAAAACCCGTTTAACTAGCTCTTAAATGTAATATTTTACTTTTTTTTTTTACTCAATGTGGAAAGTCTAAAAAGGCTTCAGATCACTATCGTTCTGCTGTTCGCGATTTTTCTGTCTTCTTCTTCTAGAATCAGTGTAGCAGTTTTTTCTCTGTGCAGCGCCACTGCTGCCACCTATTGGACAATTACGGTGTGTAGGGAAAACATAACTAAAAGCAATCAAGAGATCAGATATTAAACTAGAATAACATAATCCTGTTAATAGGCTATTTTCGAGTGGGTTACATTTGCTCTTGAATGGTAATTGTTTTGGAGTTTATTTCAATGAAGTGATTTCAATTATATGCACCTTTTAAACATATTATTATTGTAAAAAATGTGA
Source organism: Cyprinus carpio (assembly GCF_018340385.1). NCBI lineage: Eukaryota > Metazoa > Chordata > Actinopteri > Cypriniformes > Cyprinidae > Cyprinus > Cyprinus carpio. The sequence continues at coordinate 34,194,349 of NC_056578.1, forward strand.
CTGTGTGAGAACACATCAAGGGAAGGAGGAAGTAATTATCAGCTGGATCCGATCATTTGGAGCATTCCAAGAAACTACATATAAAGCCTTATTGGGCTGTTTGCGGTGATTTTTACCACATATAAAGAGTTGTTCCTAATAAACAGAATACCATGAATCATTAACTGATATAACCAATTGGAATTGTTGTTCGGAATTGGAATTCTACATAGTTTTTCACAGCTGCTGTGTTAGCTGTAAAAATTAACTGTAAAATGTTGTAAAGTGTAGCAACTTGACAGAATAGACTGCCCTTTTGTTACACTTATGGGTTTACAGCACCTTCATATTTGTAAGGGAGCATTTAAATTACAGGGAATTTAAGATAATAAATTTATTGTTTTACAGCTGATCAAATGAATCACCTTGCAATCAGTTGAACTGGCCATAATTATCATCTCTGAAAGAATATTACTTTTGTTGACCACCAAGAATAATAGTACATTGAAATCACTATTTATTAGTAAAGTAACAGGATTAAAGTATTAACTTGTAAGCACAGAGCACAATACATTTCTCTTTAAAAAAAATACATACTTTATTAAAAATGTATTTTATTTATTCTAATACTTGTAAACTGCATGTTAAACAATGCTTGCTATTTCATAGACCTGACCCGAACAAACCATCCATTAGTAATTGAGTTGGAAACTAAAACTTTGGGGAAAAACTCAGCTTAGACCAGACTAGGTAGATGACTTAGATTGTCATACTGCTGGACTAGACCCAACTAGACAAATGATTCATTTGTTTCATGAGTTTTGTGTTATCAACTATTCTGGGCATGCATTTCCTGTACAATGACGTAACTCACTGATTAACCACCATAGTACAATGCGTTGTTGTTGAAACGAACTAGCTAGCTATGACTGTTTCCCGAACGCAGTCGCATCCCCGTCGTTTGAACAACATTAGTTCAACAACATAGGGCCATTGTTAATGATGTCACATGCATGTGGTGGAGGAATAACTCCGGCTATTTAACCTATTAGACATCTCTAAGATCCTGCTGTATTGAATACGGCACCTGATGACTAATTTTCTATTTTTTGTTCCCTGTAATTTTGCTTTATTTGATGTTTGATTCATTGCAGGTTCCCTCTTACGTCGTACTCCGGGGTTCCCTTAGACATTTATGCACATGTGCACTCTTCAAAGATGGGGCTTATTGAGGACGCGCAAAAATACATAGATTAAAATGCATTTATATTTAGATAGAATGGAATATAGATTGTACTGCATGTTAGCTTGCTTATTGTGCCCAAGAACATATTTATTTAAGCTCATATACCTTGCTAACAAGAAACTATGCCTCTAACCTCAGGTCGAGAGCAGTAGATCCTACCACGCAAGTTTGCGAATGTTCATTTGAACTATGGTTTCGGGAAACACAGAATTAATGAACTATGTTTGTAACGGCGTAACTTGCGACTATAGTTGGCTAATGTTGCTTTTGGGAAATGCACCCCTGGTTGGCCAACCTCCAGAGGGGTTCTGACCAGTTTAGTTTAGGGTGTAACTATGTAACTTTGTTCTCCTCCCCTCGCATTAATCAAAATGTTATCTTCTCAGTCACATGGTCCTAATTTTCCCGCTCTTGCAGTGTATAATTTAGTAATGATTTCTATAATAAGAATATGATAAATTTTTATCCAAAATTGATTAACATCAACATTTAGGAAATTATTTAACAATCACACACACACACACACACACACACACACACACACACATTTGAATGGGTTTTTAACATAGAAACTGTTATTATGTTGCATTCTAGGTATTAGAAGGAAAACCAATCTATGTAGACTGTTTTGGAAACCTGGTTCCTCTAACAAAAAGTGGCCAGCATCATATCTTCAGCTTCTATGCCTTTAAAGAGAATCGACTGGCTCTTTTTATCAAAGTAAGTCAACTATGAGGCATTTATATATCTGAAGAATTAGAATTGGATCCATATGAAGGTTTAACTGCACACTTGGTGAATCACTTGTAGATACGAGACAACACTCAAGAGCCTTGTGGACGTTTGTCCTTCACAAAAGAGCCGAGATCTTATAGGACTTTGACTCATAGTGCAATATGCAATTTAAACATCACCCTGCCAGCTTACTCAAAGGTAAGTTCATGTCATATGCTATTACTGACATTACAGAGCTGCAAAATGCATTGTCCAGTGAAATTTCATCTTTTTTTTTTTTTTTTTTTTTTTTTTTGATTGTTTGTTTTGTCAGCTTTTATGGCAGGGTTGCATGCATTATGTTCATTTTGTTGCTGTTATATGAGTGTTTCAGAATGCAATATGTACATAGTTTTATATAAACTTTAACTTGTGAGTATCTTTATCAGACATAGTTGAAGCACCACAAAATTTAATTAGTCTATTACACAACTCATTGCTGTGGTTATTTGGAAGGCTTCGTCATTGGAGCCATCTTTTCCATTTATTTCTTCATTTTATTACCTTATTTATTATTATTATTATTATTATTATTATTATAGTGTATTGGTGTTAATAACTGATAAATGCTTTTATGCATTTCTGTTGCATCTAACCTCTGTCATACCACACCTCACTGGCTGGCCTTAGACATGTTCTGTTGCTGTGATAACTGCTTTATTTGCTCTCTCTGTCCCCTTCTGTCTTTCTTGCACCTCTGTCCTTTCTATCTTGTGCCGATTTCTTCCTCTTTTGCTGCTTTTTCTCCTCAAAGGAGTCAGATTCAGATCAAGAACCTGATGAGGAGGTAACTGCAATTTTGCACTTTAACAAAATGTCCTTTGTTTTCCTTTTGCTTACATTTTTATCTCAGTTCAAAACTCCACTAACACTGTTCTGAGATAAGCTGTTCTGTGCACAGTAATAGTGAGAAAATGTTTTGAAACCCTTAGAATCTCATGAATGGCTTCTTAAATGTATTTTTTGTTTGTTTTAGTGGTCATTCCTGCATAAAATACAGATCATTCCACAGGGTTTACACACATTTTCTCATAACTATATATTGCTTGCTGTACCAGCTGTTATAGAGGTAATGTGAGCATCCAGACAACTATGTGGGGTCAAATAGCATGAAAGCAGAAAGTAAATTGGCAGTTTTACGCTACAAATATGTATATGTCTGTTACTGCATAGCATGTATACAACTGAATCTTCTTCACCTGTTTTTTTCTTTACAGACAAGCCGAACACTTGAGAAATGTAAGATGTCTATTTTTATTAAAATATGTTGTCTTGCACCAGACACCTTTCCACTTAACTTACTAACTGAGAATGTCTCTGTAAAATAACTCACAAACCATGATATTAACATTCTGTAAAATAATTATTTGTGTCTGAGTGAGTTAACTATTGGCTGTTGTACAACATTTTTTGCAGTTAAATTAATGTAAGCTTTAGGGTAATGATTCTCACGTCTTTTACATTCCCTTGTACATGACAACATAAATGATTATCAAATTAAGGTCTATATAAACTATCTAAAATGGGTTCCTTTTGCTGTTGAAAATGAATTTTTAACAGTAAATTTCTATAAAACTTCAAATGTACACTATGTAACTTTTTTGTTAAATATTTAAACTTGATATGAGCGAGTACATCATGATTCCATCTACTAAAATGTGTTTTTGTCTTTGTCTGAATGACTTAGGTATGCCTATAATAAGTGTTTATATTGGGACTATTTTAGACCGAGCAGGATGCCAACCACTGTGGAGTAGCCCAGTACTCAAAGTAGCTCCGGCAACAATGTTCTTTCACGAGACACTTTTTTTTTTTTCTTAAACGCTAGAGTACTAAAAGTTACATAGTGTACTTTTAAACTTTCTAGCAAACATCTATTTTTAGGTTTTGTATTAATTGCATTGTGTTATAAAAAAAAAAATTATAAAAAAATTCTCACCTGCATGCTACATCATCCAAGACATAGATGGGTTTGTTTCTTCATCGAAGATTTTGAGAAATTTAACATTATATCTAGGGCTGTCAAATGATTAATCACGATTAATCACATCCAAAATAAAAGTTTTGTTTACATAATATATGTATGTGTACAAGGGTATATTTATTATGTATATATAAATACACACACATGCATGTATATATTTAAGAAGAATATGTTATGTTTATATATTAAATATATTTATATATAATATAAAATATAAGAATATAAATATATAAATGTATATACATGTAAATATTTTCTAAATATATAATTTATGTGTGAGTATTTATATATACATAATAAATATACCCTGTACACATACATATATTATGTAAACAAAACTTTTATTTTGGATGTGATTAATCGTGATTAATCATTTGACAGCCCTAATTATATCACTTGCTCATCAATGGATTATTTGCAGTGAATGGGTGCTGTCAGAATTTAAACAGTTGGTAAAAAGTCACAATAATCCACAAGTAATCCACACAACTCAAGTCCATCAATAAGGTGAAGTAAAAAGCTGCATGCCTGTAAGAATTTCTTATGGTCAAAATACAAGCCCATAATCCATAATAATACTTCCTCCAGTAAAAAAAGCCAATCCAATGTTGTCCTCTTACTTCAAAATCCAATGAAATATTTGTTTAGAATTTATTAGAAACATAGTTATTTGGTTTTTTTGCATGTAAACTGTGCTTTATCTCTGAATATTTTTCTCCTGATTTAGATGAGTTGTCTTTTTTTTTTTTTTACTAGAGAAAGCAATATTATGAATAGAGGTGGTTAAAAATGTTCTTAATTATGCAGATATTCACTTCGCAGGACATTCATTGATGAACTGGATTTGTGTGGATTACTTTGTGTATTCTATTTTATTTTTGGTGAACTATTATTTTAAATCCTGGTCCTGTGGACCTATTGCTCTACACATTTTGTATGTCTCTCTTATCTTACACAGTTCAGTTCAGGTCTCTCCTAACAAGCTCATGATCTGAATCTAGTGTGTTGAATAAGTTAAATAAAAATGTGCAGAGCTGTGGTTCACTGGGACCAGGAATTAAAACCACTGCTTTAGGTGTTACAGTGAGTCTGTTTTAGGAGATAGAAATGAGTGTAGCTTTCTTTCTTTTTTTCATATTAGTTTTATTCTGATCGGTTTATGAATCATGATAGCGGGAGATGTTTTTGTATAATCACTTTGTGCACAATATGAATTTCATTCATACTGTGGTGATGTTTATGTTTTCAAATGTTTTAGAGCCCTATTCCCTTCATTACACAATAACAATCTGCAAAGCAAATAATGATTTTTATCCAAATCTGTATGAGTCACCCTCCTTAGTAGCTTTTTTAGTGCTTATAAGTATATATATATATTAGGCTGTCGTCGTTAACGCGTTAACGCATGCAATTAATTTTACAATCCTTAACTCGTTAAAATAATTTAATGCAGTTAATGCAAAATTACTGAAGCGCTATTTCTATTCTAACCCTTTGACCCAATTTTGCTTCTCTGCTCCTCGGGAAAGTTTTCAGTCCAATGATCAAGGAAGCGAATGCGTTCGAACAATCTGTCCAAAACAGTGCTAATATAAAGGAAACCAGGCTGATTACATCAGAGATTGCAGAGCTCTGTCATATTCTGTGATTGTATCTGAAGAGCGTGAGCCCTCACACGTTGCACTGTGTGAAGTACAGACTGAATGGATTGTCAACATCCCACCGCTTTATGTCCACATGAGACACAAACTACAGTTTCTCGACTGGATATCCAGTCTCGCAAGTAAAGGAGTCATACAGTAAGCATGCGTGCGTCTGTTAGAATAATGTGTGTATGAGTGCTCTTGACGCACTGATTGCACATTGTATTTATGCACAGCACAGACATTTCCATACATTCACGTTGTTTCCACACACATTCATGATAATTAATGGATCTGTCTACATTAGTAGATATATGCAGTCAGCAGGCGGTTGGTTTATTTATTTATTTATTTTTTTGCCATCTCCATGGCGTCCTGTTCGGTATCGCAACTTGACTTCTCTAAAATGTAAAAAGGCTCTTTGTTGTTGCACTGTACACATACTATAAATTTCTGATTTTTTTTTCTTTTCTTTCATATGTGCTTATATGAGCTCCTTTGGTGTCCTTTTGGAGTTTGTAAGTGTCCTTTTTTGGAAAGGCATCTAAATTTATCTTGAAAAAAGCTTGCAGAAAATACAGATTTTTGAGAACCACCCTTTAATCTTTTGGTTTACTTTGCTGGATATAGCAAATGATAACAAAATTAAAATTTGAAGCAAGATAAATGATCTATGCTTAATTTCATGGTGTGTGATTAATCTGATTAAAAATTTAATTGATTGACAGCCCTAATATATATATATAAGCCAGCCTAGCAAAAGTATTCCCTCTATGTACTGTAGGAATGTAGAAAACACTGAAGTATATACAGATATAAATGTGTTTATCTAGTCCTTGCCCAGTTTGATTATTTATTTATTTATTGTAGATATGTGTCTTTATCAGTTGGATGTTAACATTGTATAGTTTGATTACTATTGCTTTAGAGAGTATCAAATCACCACAATATGTAATGTGACCTATACGTATAGTACATACATTAGGTTATTGTTCAGATGTAAGTAAAAATTGGAATCCAGATCTGTTACTACATGGAACTTAGTACATACACAGTAACATGTTTGTTTACCAAATAACAGCTTACATAGAGTATTTTGAATGCTGTCTTGTGTGTGTGTGCGTGTGTGCGTGTGTGTGTGTGTGTGTGTGTGTGTGTGTGTGTGTGTGTGTGTGTGTAAGATTTTTGGAACTGCTCTTTGTTTTCCATTATTTATCATTACCACTACTAATTTTCAGAAAGCCAGTGATATAACTAAAATGGAATACAGCATAAAAATGTGTTTTTAGAATGCAGATATAAAGGCATTTTATCATAACTGAAAGTGAAATTATTATTTTTATTATTATTATTTAAAATTTTTTTTAAATGAGTTTAGTTTCATTAAGTTCTCTCTTGAATTCTCTTAATTATCTCTTTCTCTTTCTCTCTTTCTTTCTTCTGTAGACATGAGTTATACATGAGCAGTGTTTACTTTGTGTCACCGTTTTTCAGTACATGTCTTAGTGTTTGGGTTGGCTTATTTCGTCTCCCTTTTTAATTATCACATTAGTTTGTCTTTTTTGTTTGTGTGTGAGTGTGTTGTTGAACCAAACGTGAACAAGCAAGTTTCCTGCTTATTCTTCTGTTGTCTTTAAGAATTGGTTAGTATTTGCTTTGCAGTTGTTATTCTCCCACAAATCCAGTAGAATCTCCACCCATTATCACACAGTCCACTTAGCTTTTTGTCATCTTGATGCCTTCTGGCCCTTAAAACTCTGAATTTATCCCTTATCTCCTTTTCAAATCTCTGTCCCTTTAATTTAAATTTTGGTTAATTTGCTCCTTAAATGTCATCCAAGTGGAAGATGATGAAGACACTGAAAAAACTGAAACATCATTCCTGAAAACACAATTGATCCGAGACTCTCCTGCTCTTGGAAGTCCAGATTTACTCTCTGAAGTGTCAGAGATGAAACAAGAGCTTATCAAAATGACTGTTATTCTGACCACTGATTCCTCAATGAAAGCGGGTCCCATGCAAGGGGATTATTTAGATAAGGGGGTGGAGGAGGTGTCAGCAGAGCCTTTCGAGATAATGGAAAAAGTCAAAGAGGATTTGGAGAAAGTTAGTGAAATTCTGAGAAGTGGAACATGTGAGAAGGAAAAGTCTGCAAAAACAGACAGTTGTCCATATAGGAAGGATGAGGAGTGGGTTCTCCTAACAGAAAGTGAAATCGAAGAGGCAAAAATGATGGCTGCATTTGAATCTCAAGAATCACTTCTCAAGGAAGTTCGAGTCAACAGAGGATCACAGAGACCAAAGGGTGCTAGGGACAGGCCTGGCATAGAGACTGTTCCCAGTACTGAAGTTAAGGAATACTTATTGGATGCACCTGAAACATCAAGGCCTACATCCCAAGAGTCTCCATTACAGCAAAGGTTCACTGAGGTTGTTCTGCGCAGAGGTGGTCGAAAAATAGTCTCTACAGTGGCAAAAGACACTAAGGCCCATACAACAGAAGTAAAAAAGCCAGTCAGAAGAAAGGGGCCTCAAGGGCACACAGAGGAAACCCAGTCATTTAGCACAAAAGAAAGCATTGCAAGTAAAAGCGCCGGGAAGTCTTCCAAAGGGGATGCCTTTCTACCCGTACCTGGAGACCAAAAAAAGTCTCCTGTTTCACCATTGGTTGAGGAGACACCAATTGGTTCCATTAAAGAGAAAGTTAAGGCTCTTCAAAAGAAAGTAGAGGAAGAAAAAAAAGGTCAGAAAAAACAGACAGGCCCAAAACCTCCATATAAAGCTACAGAAGCAAAAGCATCTTCTGTTGTCAAAGATCAGATACCATCAGGCCTGAAAAAACAGACTTCTTCACCCCAGAAACAGTCTCCTTCTAGGTCACCAAGCTCTGAGCCTGGGAGACTAGAAGAAACCATGTCTGTGAGAGAACTAACAAGAGCATTTCAAACTGGCCAAGACCCCTCAAAAAGAATATCTGGGCTATTTGAGCACAAGGGGCCTTCCAAAACAGAATGCACAATAGTGAGTAAATCAGAGGCTATCCTCACAAAGTCACAAAGTCTTCCCCAAGCACCATCACATGAGGAAGTGTCTCTTGATGTTTTAAAGTCTGAAGATCGCCATGAAGAAAAAGAAGTCAATATTAGTCCACACATAAAATACTCTGAAGACATTGAAGATATGAGTCAAAAGAGTCGTCAGCATCCACAGGAAAAGAGTGGTGAGGCTTTGGTTTCTGGAATAGTGTCAGCAAGTCCTTTTAATCACTCAAGCATGACAACAACAATTCCTCAAAATTTGTCAGAACAGCACAGAGATATACTGCGTGATAATGGTACAGAGAACAGTGCATTTGATGACAGCTCTGACAGCATTAGACATGAAGAATTGGTCGACTCGCCCAGTGCCAGCCTTGCCGAAGTGGAAGCTCCATTGAGTTCTGAGGAAAGTTACAAATATGAGGGCATGGCTGAGACTCCAGAAACAAGCCCTGAGAGCCTCTCATTATCACAGAAAAAAACAGCTCAGTCTATATTTGCAAAGACCTCAAAGTCAGTAGCAGTCACCCCTAAAGCCAAGACAAGTAAAGTATCTGTTTCCTTTTCTACTGAGATGAAGAAAACTAATGAACAGGCGTCTGATGCTACAGTTCATCATCCATCGTTGAGCAAAGCAGTGGATGAACCAACAAAAAGTGAGTCTATGTCTATTCCTCATGGAAATAGGCGGGTGAACTTTGAGGGTGAACAAACATTTGTTGATAAGGACATTGTTTCTGTGTCATCCAAGCCATCTAAATCTCGAAAACTGACAAAAAGAACATCTGAAACACTAGAGTGTTTTTTGAGTGATGAGGAATCCTTTGATGGTCAACCAATACCAACCTCTGCTGACTCCCTGGCCTCAAGTGTGGCTGCACAGGATCATGGTGGTTTAGTGCTACCACTTAGACACCAAGAATCAGAGAACCTTAGTCCAGTAAATGATGACTCTTTTACTATTAGCCACAAAGACTCTTTAGAGGGTAGTCCCTTGATGGAAGACAACTCTTCCCATAAAACCCCAGACTCTATTGAGCCTAGTCCAACAAAAGAATCCCCATGTCGTGACTCTTTAGAAAGCAGCCCCATAGAGATGAAATCCAGCCTGGCATTTCCACCTACAGTAGAACAACCCAGTGTGACCACAGGGCCCCTGACAACCTCCAACCCCCCTGAAATCCCACCAGACAATTTGCGTAGTAGAATGCTCAAAGAACAGGAGGGTAATGCAGACGATGACAGTTGTGAGCAGACGTCCCTGATGACAAGTTCGGGTAAGAGTCCTCTCTCACCTGACACACCAAGTTCTGAAGAGGTAAGTTATGAGGTCAATCCCAAAACCCCAGACCCCATGGTCCTGATTGTTCCCTTTAAACCATCAGTAATCCCAGAGGAGACAGTAGAAGATGATGAGTTGAAATGTGGCCTGACACAGAGGAAAATTACTCCAGAGGAAGAGATGTTTAAAATGGCTGCCATAATTAAAACTTTTGATGAAATGGATCAAGATGCAAAAGACAAAAAGGACAATAGAAAATATAGTGAATCCTCTCAGACCTTGGTAGCATCTGATGCAGGAGATGACAGCTTCAAACTGTTTGGGCTTGCATCCAAACATGAAAAATCCTCTGTGGATGATGTTGGGTTTAGTGAACTCAAACAAGCCTCAGAGATAGCACGGTCTGTTGAACCGATCATTAAAGTACAACCTCCCTCTCCTTTTCCAGCAGGTATTCATAAGAGCCCCCAAACACCTGACGACATTCAACAAATCATGGCCCACTTTGCAACATCTTCAACTGAATCAGCAATGAGGATACCTCAGTCTGTCTCAGAAAAGCATACCATAAAACCACACCTTCAAGAATCTCATAGTGAGAAATTTAAAGACAAAGATTATGTTGATTCAGAGTTAGTACAGCTGAACAAAACTGCCTCTAACAGCAAAGATCTGGTTGCAAATATAACTGATGAACAAAAAGAGCAAAGCTTAAAAAGATCAAAAGGAATTCAAGAAATGCACTGTCATGAACAACAGAAGGAGGCAGCTAATTACCAAAAAGTTGACTTCAAATCAAATAGTCAGGAAGAGTCTAATGTAACAGACAAGATTAAAGGGGATTGCATGAGGCATGCAGGGACATCTTATGTTGATATTTGTAGTGGCAGCTTTGATACTAATTCTATTCCAATTATTACTGGGCAAACAAAAGAAACGTTTAAACAAGAAATATGTATTTATGATGACATAGAGGAAGATGATGCTGAGGAGGAACCTCCTAAGACTGAATCTAGAGGAGTTACAGCAAAAGCAGAGACAAACACCTGGAATTCAATGCGAGAAGATGATGATGCATTTGCAGCAAGAGTCAAAGAGGAAGAGCAAAAGATCTTGGGTCTGGCTGTAGATCGGCATTCCCAAGGGGCTACTCCAGACACAACACCAGCAATTACACCCACTGAGGAAGGTACACCAACAAGTGAACAAAATCCTTTTCTTTTTCAAGAAGGAAAACTTTTTGAGATGACAAGAAGTGGTGCGATAGACATGACAAAAAGGAGTTATGAGGAGGAAGGTTTTGCATTTTACCAAATAGAGCAACCCATTGTAGAGGTCATAGCTGAAGAAGGAGGTGATGAAGCTGTTAGAACATCCAATGATGCTGAGAATGAGATTGGTTGTAACCTCTCTTTGCAAATAAAAGCAGAGGAGGATGAAGACCTCCTTAAAGAGGCTGCAGATTTATCTGTACATTCTCCTGCTAGGGATAACCTGGCCGCAGCCACAAAGTCAGATTTTTCAAAGTCTAAAACCCCCATCAAATTGGATATTTCTGCCTCAACCAAAACCTCAGAGAAGGACCAAACAATGTTAGATGTTAAATCAGACAAAGATATGAGTGAGGGACATTTTGTATCTGATCCTGGTTCCTTTGACACTGTCATAGCCAGTGTCCAGACAGCAGTGTCAACAGTTACTAGATCAGTTCATTCCCAACAAGACCAAGAGTCCTCAGATTCCTCCCCAGAGGATCAGCACTCAGTAATAGAACAAACCAAACCCCCTGAAAAGACAGAATCCCACAGTAAACTTGTCTCTAAACATAACACTGCAGCATCTCAATCATCTACGACTAGAAAATATATGTCCACCTCCAAACAGAAAGAGAAACCAAAATCCCGAATCCCTGTTAAGGCCAGCTCCCTAAAGTCTGAATGTGTAGAACTTGCCAAGGATAAGAAGTCAAAGTTGCCCATAAAACCTCAATCAAGGAGAAAATCTGAGACAGACACAGGCCCATCCATAGCCTCCAGTTCAACAAAGTCTTCTAAAGCCAAGAGCTTCTGTGAAAGTGATTCCACCAAAAAAACAGCCAAAAAGGTCCAGAATTGTCCAACAAGCACTGACCTATCCAGCAAAACTAAGACACTTCCTTCAAGATTACCAATTAGGGGAAAGCCTGGCCAGCCAGTTCAAACTTCCACACCAGCAAAACAAAAAAAGGTCCAGCGAACTGACACATACAAACAGTCCATTCCATTTTTTAAAGAGATTTGTCATGAGGCAGCTAAGGTAGTGGAGAGTGTGGCTCAGGCAGAGAAAGACAAACAGGAGGCTGTTGCCTTATCTGACAATGAAAGCAGCACCATCAATGCCTCAGTAATAGAGAGTGAACCTTTCACTTACATCCAAATGCCTTTCCCTGAGGATTCCTTGGTTATTAGGCCAAGATGGGACAACCCTGTTGAGACGCAGATGGAACGAATCCCTGCTGATAGAGTCCGAAGTCAAGGTATCCCCCATCTCTTGGGGCCCATTATCTCTTTCTCATCTGCCTCAGCACCTCAGTGATGAAAGTGCTGCTTCTCTATCTTGTAACTAATGCTTCAACTCTTTATGGTGGTGCTTTGATGTTTGGGCTATGTTTGTTACTGTCTCTTTTCCTTTTATCTGACTTAAATCTCAACATTAATATAAAACCAAATGCAGTGGGGGGTATTTATCTAGTGTTTTTTCCACTATATTCATTGACAGAATTGGTTAAATTTAAAACATAAGTTGTGAGATGCTGTTGATACATTCTTTCTAATGTCCGCATATCCTAGGAGAGTTATTCATAGTATTTATTCATGATTGATAGTTTACCTAGAATTGGCTCATTGCTTGAAAATGTGTCTGAAATGATAATGGTTTCTGTTGTGCATTTGTTTAGAAATGTTGGCTTAAAAAGTATAGTTAAAAATATTCATTGATGTGTTGAGAAAGCCAGTGACCTTATTTATCTTAACATGAAATGATAAATTGTAAAAATAGTTCCAGTATTAGATTTGTGTGCTTATGTGGCTCTTGCTGCTTTGTTGGAATTTGCAGTAAATCCACAGGATGAGGCTGACAGGAAAGAGGGGCGCCTGGCTGTAATAGCAGACCACCTTGGTTTCAGCTGGTCAGGTAAGCGGCTTTTTTGAATATCAGTTAACTAACTTACAAAATGTTGTCATTACGTTAATTAATTTACAGTGACTTGTGAGCAGAGAGCTTAGATGTTGACAGAGCAATACAGTAAGTATACAGAATTATACAGAAAGTATAAATATAAGCTTTAAACAGGTGCCTTGGTTTCAAAATATTTGGGAACCACTGCTCTAAGCTCACATTTTTTAAATGTCAATATGTAGTACAGAACTTAACCATACAGTTTAAGAGTGACCCAGCAATACTGGAAAAGACACTGTGGTTAAAATAGTAGAAATGTTTAAGAGATTGGGATACTTTTACGTTATGGTTGTATTTGTTTGCAATAATTGTCATCACTACTTTTTACACATATATTGCCTTACAGTCATAAGGACACTTTGTTTCATAAGTATACTTTGTTGATCTGAATTAAATGCATGATTTATTACCAATGTGTTTTTTTTTTTTTTTTATCAGAATTGGCTGGAGAGCTTGAATTCAGTGAGTTACAGATCAATCAGATAAGAAATGAGAATCCAAATTCTCTACAAGACCAAAGCCATGCCTTCATAAGGCTATGGAAAGGAAGGGAGGGCAAAAATACTACAGGTAAGTTTACTGATCATGGGTTTTCTTTTAGTTTGTATCTAAATTTGCACTGCTCTATTCACCAGATAGCAAACATTATTAAATCTGAGATTAGTTAATTTAAATAATTGTTAATAATGAAGTTTTCCGCTCAGCCACCATAAATGTGCAGCACACTTCTGAATCCACTTTTCTGTAAGCAACTGCTTCACAGATAGAATTCAATAAATTTTCTACAATTAGATTTTAAAAAATGCATCATGAAAATTTTTTGCTCAATAACAAAATTCCATTTTTCAGCAAGTACATAAAAACAGTGTCCAAAACAGCACTGTTGCATAGAATTTGAAATAATCAGCTATTTGGTGATGAAAATGGAATGTTCTAAACAGCAACCCTTGCTGTCCTCTGTGGAATTATCAAAACATCAAACTCCAGAGAGTCTGCAATCAAAAAGGAAAAGTGACAGAGCCTGTGTCAAAACAAGTTCTGAACCACAGTGGCAGATATGATATTTACCTGCTCAGATTACATTATTTTTTTCTGATCTAGACTTTGTCAAAATATCTTATTATTGTCTTGGTGCAGCATGACAAATCTGCTCTTATATGGTGATCACCAGTAACCATAGGGTAAACATCATATTCATCCAAGCTGCACAGAAGTGCCAAAAAACAACTGATGTAAAAGAAGTACTCTGCAAGTAACATGCAACTTTATGTTTCAATTTTATGGAAATAGAGAGGCCAGTGTTCTGCAGTGCAGCTTGGATTATTTTTTCTTCTTCATTTTGGCACTTAAAGGGATAGTTCACCCCAAAATGAAAATTCTATCATTAATTACTCACCCTTATGTAATTTCGTCACATTGACTACTTTATAGATGTACTTACTATGTTTCTGGGCCTGGGAACGTTTCAGTTGCATTGCTGTCTATGCAGGGTCAGAAAGCTCTCGGATTTCATCATAAAATATCTCAATTTGTGTTCCAAAGAGGAACGAAGAGGTAACACTTTACAATAAGGGTACAGGAATAATCATGTACTAATGCCTAAATTAATACTTTATTCATCATATACTAATAATTATTAAAGGTGTTAACTAATCATGAACTAGTGAAGAGCTATCCTTAACTATTACTGGAGTCATATGGATTCACACATGAATAACGGCAGCCTTAACTACATGTTAGATAGTTAATGCATTAATTAACATTTATTGGTAAACTAAATCATACAGTCTCTTTAAGAATGAATAAGAAATACTCTAACTTTGAAATTAATTTAAATTATTTAATATCATAATTTGAGCTTTTGACATCTTCAGCACTGTCATAATCATTGCTGGATGGCGAAGGATTAGTTGATCGTCCTCATCAAGTGTAGAGAATACTAAATACACTAATAACTGATCTTGTCTGTTTTGTGTTGGTCTCTTTCCCTTTAAATTCACCCTACTTTGACTTATATGCAGCTAAATAAATAAATAAAAACTCAAAACCCACAAAGAATATTTGTAGAACGATTCCAAAAGAAATGGCCAAGCTAGAAACATGCAGGTAAGGTCAGAACGTTTGCTGGGTGCCAGTACAGTTCTCTCCATCCAGATGCAAGCCATGATGATCCTGTACCTCAGCTCTCTGACTTCTTGAAAAGCCACACCACATCTCTTAATCGGGCTCACTGTGTTAGTACATGTGTTTTTGATAGAAAGTACAGAATACATCATGAGCTGAGTTTAGTAGGTAGTTAACAGTTGATTAATTATGATTAGGCCCCTTCAAGTAAAGTCATGTCAAAATAATGCATTAAAAAACACGAGTTAATGTTATTTTATGAGTAGTTAATAATGAGTTAGTGATGATGGGCCCCTCAAAGTAAAGTCATGACACAATGACACATTAACAAATCATCAAATAAAAAAACATTAACGTTAAACATGCAGTACGAGTCTTCATTCCTTTAAACCACCAGTACAACAAACAAAAATAAAAGTTATTTATAGTTCTTTTATTATTTATTTACATCATTAAACATATATATACTCAAAAGAAATCCAAAACATACCTCTAAAGACACACATGAGGTAAAATATAAAGGTCAAATATGGTGCATTCAAATTAAGCTAATCAAAGCACACAATTAAACGACAAACACATTGCTGTTAATTACTATACATATTATTAATTTAGGAATTAGTACATGATTATTCATGTATCTTTATTGTTAAGTGTTACCAACGAAGGTCTTACGGGTTTGGAATGACATGAGGGTGAGTAATTAGTGACAGAATTTTCATTTTGAGTGAATTATCCCTTTAACTCACCATTGTTGTAAATTAATTGACTAAATGAGAGATACATTTTTAAAGTAATCAGGCATATAATATTTGGTCGAAAAATTGGGTGAAAAATTACCAGCAGACATGTAAAATGAAATAGCCATATCTTACCACCAGAACATCATAGAGACACTGGGCTCTTTTGACTTGGGGCAGTGTTGTGATGCCCAGTGTTATGTTCATAGTAAAAGGAAACAAATTATGATATTATGGCATTGTGGCTGCAGGTTCTGCCAAAGAAGGAGGATCACTCAAATTGTCTGGTTGTCTGTTGCATTCTAGTTGACAAAAAAATAATCTCTCCACTTAAAAGCAGAGAACACTTTGATGAGGACACTAGCAAAAATAAATCGTATGGACATTGTTCATCTCATCGAAACACAAATCATCCAGTCCAGTCAAGACCAGTCATCACACACCTATGCAGAAATTGAGCAAACCATATCATTGGATCATAGTGAAGGTATGGATGATAATAACTTGAAACTTATTAGGTTGGAGGTTTTTTATTTATTTACTTATTTTATTTTTTATATAGAAAGTTATCTTTAAACATTATTCATGACTTTTCCAGAAGATGATGAATCACTGAACTTTTACAATGAATTTACAACATCTCAACAGAAACTATGTTGGCCTTGCAGGTTTTTCAGCACTACAGGAGGACATGGACAGCCCCAGGCCAGGTCGACGAGCAAAAGTCACACAAAAAGGATCAGGACTTAGACCTCTGGTGGCATCTGTTGAGGATCTCTCCTGCAATGTATCTTCCGTTGATGATTCCAAGAAAGAGAGGTTGCTGACAGACAAAGAGATGGGTTCAGAGTAAGTTAATTTTATTCCTGACCTGCACCATTAAAAATGTATTAATAATACACTGTAATAGCTTATTTAAATTTGATTCTCTATTTGTCAGGGTGGTCGGAGCCTCAGCATATAGTTCCTTTGATATGGTTGGACTGAGGCAACAATTCCCAGGCATTATCAAAAAAGTAAGTCACTTCTTTACAAAGCTGTTCCCTGGAAACTGCAGTCTCATGTTTATGGGCCAGTTTACAAAGGTGGTACTATTTCCAACGAATCAATCACCCAATAAACATGAAACTGTGAATGATCCTCTCCAAGTGTTAGGAGCAACTGGGGGTCAATATAGTCTCCACCCAACAGGATGATGAACAGATTATTCCAGGCATTAATTCAATGGAAGGGTACAATCTGAGACAGAGACCCTGTCAGATTTTGGGCACACCCTGTTGGAATCTGAGAATGCCAAGCCAGATTTCGATGAGTTGTCTGTGGGACTCAAGCAAGATTCTGAAGATTATATTACTTCACCTGACTCTGGTGCAATAAATTTATTTACATCCCCGTCAAATGAAAATACAGAAATTGCATCTGCCTCACCGAATAAATATGTGGCTGCACTTCCAAAGAAACCGAGTGAGAGGGAGGATTATATACTCCGCCACGTTGAGGAAGTTTCTGACAGATTCTATAGAACCCTTTTTGGTAAAAGTTATGTCTCACCTGAGCTATGTAAAACGAGTGTAATTGTAGAGACTTATAGGTTCCCTGAAAATTAGATTTCTTCTGTGGATGAAGGGAATTGTAACATCATCCCTGTCTGTGTACAAGAATCTTCAGATGTTTCCAAAGATATTGATGTTAATCAGTTTCGAATCACAGAATTGTCCACTGAAGGAATACAAAGAATAACTCAAATAAATTCCAGTCCTCTTCAACAACCGAGCATGTCTGTTGCACTTGAATGTGGAACAGGCATTACAGAGAAGATCACCCCCTTTTCTCTTAATCAAATGTCAGTTGATTCAGTTACTGAGCAGCCACATATATTACCACTTCCAATAACTGATTCTGGTTCTTCAGATGCAAGGGTTGAAGTAGCCAAACCAATTACTCTAACCAAACCAACAGATGCTGGATGCACACAAACTGAATATACCACCTCAACATCAGCTGAAGTTACGGAGTGTAGACCTCTTACACCTGTATCTTAAACATCCCAGGTTGAGCTAAGATCTTTGTCACCAGATATAGAGTTTGAATGTTTTGATAACCTTAGAAAGACTTCATCTGAATATAGATCATCTCCAAAATCAGTGGATTCTTTGCCTTTAGACTCACCAGTACCATTTGGATATAGACTTCAACATACTCATGCATATTAATGGTTGAGTTAAGAGTATCTTCACCTGAATCTGTAACTTCAGTAAATGACTGCACTCTTCTCTCTGTTGACTCTCCATTGCCTGATTTTAGGCCAGCTACACCTTTGCCAACTTTTGAAAATATTTCACACCTAAATTAACAATAAATGTTGAAGAAAAAAAAACATTACATGCACCTGGTGAAAAAAACAGTCCCTCTTACAGGACATACAGAAAATTCACAAGGAGCATATTATTTTAAAAAGTGACTGATGACACAGAAAGACCTATTTCACCTGGTTCTGTGATTTTCTACCAACCTTTATTACTTGAATCAAATAGATCTTGGTCTCATATGTCCATCAGTTCTGACATTTTTGATAGCGAACACTCCACCGAAAATATACTCTGTCTCCTTATGCATTTTTGACTGAATTAAGACCATCATCTCCAGAATCAACAGCATCTGTAAATTAATATAGAGTACTTCCCCCTGATTCCCCAATTCCTTGTTTTGCAACCGAAGTGCATAATGACTCTTCAGTACTCATGACAGAATACAGATCACCATCACTAAAATCTGAAATTTCAGACATGTACTGTGATCTGATATCATTTAACACTGGAGATATTTCAACAACTTTATATAGTCCACAATAAATATACCCACCCCCTACAGAATCCAAAATTCAAGATTCTTTTGAACAATACAAGTATACAGTGAAAAGGATTGGATTTACCTCAGTTTCAACTGAATTTTGAAAGTCCAGCAATATTCCAACGTCAACACAAAACCCCTTTTGTCACATCATCAATTTAGACAAATATCCCCATAATGTCTTGTGCTTGATGACACTATTGAAGCAACTGAGTTTAGTCCCTTGTCTCCTGTATCAGTATCATCAGTTAATGAGTTCAGGCCACTATCACCTGACTCACCTGTAACTGAATTCAGAGGATTTTTCTCTCAGAGTACCTTTTCAATAACCAGTCATAGATCCTGTTCACCTAATTCACTGTGCTCAGAGAATACAGAATATGAACCTTACTTTGAAGACCTGTTTACTGTAGAAAATAGTTTCAGCACATTCACACCAGCATCAGACACCTCACTGAATGAGTTTAGATTGCTCTCACCAGACTCACCATTGCCAGAATATTTCACAGCCTTTGAAACAATTCCTTTAAAGGATTGTAGTTCCTCATCCCCTGAATCCCCTTGCATTGACAGAACAGGAAAATGATGTAGATCTGTTTAATCCAGTGGCTTCTCTAGAATCATTTGATGAACACAGACCTCTGTCCCCTGATTTACCAATATCTGCACCAGATTCTCCAATACCTCAATATTATGCTCACTTTGAACTTACACCTTTTTACAGATCCTCACCCCCTGAATCAATTGTGTCAGACACAGGTATACAGAACAGTTTATTTGATGATTAATTTTAGAAGGTCCTCATTGGAGTCAATCACATCACTTAATGAAAACAGATGTCTGTCCCCTGATTCACCTATTCCTCAGTTCAAAGTGGCCACATACCCAGTTATCATGCCACAAATTATTATTATTATTATTTTGTCAGTCCAACCTTAATTCAGAGCAAAGATCTGATTCTCCTTAGTCTATAATATCAGAGATTGAGAATAGACCATTGCCCCTAGCTCACCTGTACCCCAGTTCATGACATTATTCGCTCAGAGTACTTTGCCAGTAACAGGACCTAGATCATGTTCACCTCAGTCACTGTGCTCAGAGAATACAGAATATGAACCTTGATTACCTTGAAGAATGGCTAACTCTGAAATATTGTCCAGATTCCCCTGATTCAGTTTTATCAGATAGTGACAAAAGACCATATTCTCCAGACTCCTTGCCTAAACGAAGATCCATGTCACCTAAATCTACTATGCTTTTGAAAGACATTAGAGGGTCTTCTTAACAGTCAAATGGGTCCATGAATGAATGCAGACCCTCTATCCCCAGACTCACCTATACCACAGTGTTTTCCAGCAGTCTTTGAATCAGTTTCTATAACAGATTATAGGTCCTCATCCCCTGAGTCTGCATTATCAGATGAGGAATGGGAATTAAATGTTCTCACCCTAGATTCTTCTCCAGAATCAACAGAATCTATAAATTATGAAAGCTCTGACTTTAGATCTTTGTCTCCTGATTCTCCAGTATCGCAATATTATACCTTTCATTTTGAACCAACAATGGTAACAGGTTACACATCACTATGTCCGGAATCAATACTATCAGAAATACATATGCAGACAGATGTATTTGATGACTTGGTCATTGATCTTCGAAGATCCTCTTGGGAATCAATTGCATAGATTGACGAAAACAGAACACTGTCCCCTGATTCACCTTTTCCTGACTTCACACTACCCACACAATCATTGAACATGCCAGAGGTAGGCTCCTGTCCAACTTCCCCAGAATTGGACTGTATGGATTACGAAAATAGACTTCATCAGACTGACCTTAATAAAGACCTGACTCTCCCCAGTCTATAATATCCGGTGGTATACCACTGTCCTCTGACTCATCTGTACCTCAATTCAGTGTGTTATTCTCACAGATTACTTTGCCAGTATTAGGATGTGATTCATGTTCACCTCAATCACTGTGTTCAGGGACTACACAATATGAACCTTCTTTTGAAGACCTGTTTATTAGAGGCTCTTCTTCACAGTCAGTTGAGTCCATCAGTGAATGTAGATATCCCGACTCACCTGTACCACATCACTCGGAATTATTCATTGAACCAAGCACAATAAAAGGACATGTTCATCCTCACCTGAGTCTATGACATCAGATGTTGGTTATGAGTTATATAAGTTAGAGGTCAGTGCATTAAAATGTGAGTGTAGACTTCCTTTCCTGGATTTAGTATCAGAGAATGAACACTCACCTGGAGCAGTGGGTTACCATTTATGCTGCGGCGCCCGGGGAGCAGTTGGAGGTTCGGTGCCTTGCTCAAGGCCACCTCAGTCTTGGTATTGAAGGTGGAGAGAGCGCTGTACATTCACTCCCCCCACCTACAATTCCTGCCGCCCCGAGACTCAAACTTGCAACCCTTGGATTGCAAATTCAACACTCTAACCGTTAGGCCACGACTTCCCGTAGGATTGGTCAGTAAGGCTAAGTGATATGTCATTTGAAGATTATATATTTTTAATATCTGGAAAGTGTAAGTAAACTGTTACTCAAAGGAATGGTTAACAAGATCAACATGTAATTAACTAATCATTCAATTTTAAAGATGATCTTTTCACACCAGTTGTGATTCTGCTATGTTGATTTGTAGGACACAGATGCATAAGACACGCGCTCAGAAAAGCACAGTAGTGAAGGATGGCCAAGCCAAACAAACCCACCTGGAACGACTGGAGTACACCCTAGATTCCCTGCAACCCGATGACCTACAGCAGCACCTGCATCAGCTGCTTCATTGCTACTGTACCCCAAAGGTGACTGTAGAGCCTGGTGTAGGGCAAGATTCAGATGCAGGAGAATAGGACAAACAATAAGACACCACCTCCTGCTATGTGTGTTTGGTTGTGGTGGGCATTTAATAGAAATTTCTGCAAATTTATGTCTGTAGCCCTTTATAATAACACAAAATAATTCTTCACTTGCTTACCAGATCCCCTATTATTTATTGCTTGATCTTTTTATTCATGGCAAATAATGGAAACATTTTAACTGCATTATGGCTGAATGTCGTTTTTGTTTTGTTCCTGACTTAATTCATTTTCTCATTTTGTGACCAAAGATAGTGTTATCTGAATTGCTGACTGATTTGTATGAAACATATATGTTTTTGTGTGTGCGCGTGTGTAATTTTGGTTGCTGTGGTATTGTAGAAACAGAGCTAAACATAATAATGGAAAGTGAATATGGGTCAGTTTGGATGCTGAGCTCATTGTCTAGCCACTAAAGGTGTGAACACATTTGTAAATAATGGACTTTGATGGAAAATGTTTAAAAACACTGTCATATACTCTTTTGTCTCCTGTAATTGCTGTACAACTGCAACAATGGACTGCTGTAATTAAAAACAGGTCAGATAACTTGCTCAAATCTCTCAACAGACCTGATAAAATATCACCATAATATCTTTGGGGCATGTATGTGAGTTTGTAACCACAGTTAATCAAGTGCAAGCAATCAGCTATCTGATATAACTGGCTATGTATTTATACTGGCTATGACTGAGATTTAAAAGCAACAAATAAATATCATGATGTAGTTTTTCTTAATACAAGAATGCTTGAATGTTTTTTTTGTTGTTGTTGTTGTTGTTGTTGTTTTTTTACACAGATTACATGAGAATTTATCCGTTTTACGTGGATGAAATTACTTGTTTTTTCATGTTCTCCACATCATTTTGTGAACCCCCCCCCCCCCCCCCTTTTTTTTAAAGTATGACCAAACTCAATGATAATTTAAATCCCACTCCAAAACTGTGCTTGTGGGCTTGAATTGTATCTTCTCTATTTGTGATGCTCCTCTAGGTGCTTACAATAGAACCCAGAACAGGGAGGGAAAGTGTTTAAAAATTTGCCTATTTTGTTTATTTTTTCCTCTGCTGTTGCAATGATGTATAATAATAATGATAATAATAAATGAAACGTTTATCTCACTGTTAACAAAAATATGCAGAATTTAAGAATTTCTTGTTTAGGTGAAATAAGACATTTCAGAGGAGACAGGCAAATATTGCTTTAACTGAGCTTTGATGCAATTTCTTTTTCAGATTACATCATGACCAAGGGTGTAAATTTCATCTAACAGTGTGGGGAGGGGGCAATAAACATAAAATTTCTTAAGAGCAGTTTTTGAAGGGGACACTAATAATACAGCCAAAATTGTACTTGTAAAGATAGATAAGTGTACACCGCATGTGTACATACAATGGCGCAAAAACGGGGTATGCAGTATATGCAGTGCATAGGGGAGCCGCACATGGGGGCGCCATTTTGGCGAAATCATTCTGTGAAAATCTTTTTTAATAAAATGTTATAAATAATTAAAAGCTTATTTGTTAAAAATAATGTAATGAAACATTTTTGTAGACAGTAAGTTTAGAATACATTTTTGAACTCATTAGAAAAGCTAAAACCTAAGACGCGGAATGGTCATATCTCTGTACAACCGACCACAACAAATGGGAGACTTTTCAGATGCGCACTTCAGCTTTCCCTCAGAGCGCTAGTCAAACAAGTGTGGAAAAGGTGCAGGTGCCAAATGAGCTTCAGTAGAACAACAGTGAACTGTGGTCTGATTAGATGTTGTTATATGTCAGTAAAACAAACTTTCCTGTCCTGTCCCGTTTTGCCGTGCTCACGGCGCACATTCTTCAACTGTAGGTGAATATGAGGTGCACACTCTATATAACGTCATCATAAATAAACCGTACAAGAAACTATGACCATACACCGTCAATTAATTCATGAAATTACCAAAATGCCTATTAAAGCTGCAAAACTGTGCATGCGTATGTATTGTAGGCTATGCATCACAGTTAAGAACATCCCTCAAATGCATGTACTGAAATTCGAGATCACAACAGAGCACACGATTATATGTACTTTTTTATTTGTAATTTATTGGACATGTAGGCTAAATGTGGGCACAAAAATATGCGCTGATTTTCCAATGATTTGTAAAGTACGAAAATGAAACCATATTTAAATTCAGGCAGGGGCGTGTCTACATGGTGGCCCCGGAATCTGGTTGGCCACCCCAGGTGCCCCCCCTCCCCCATCAGATGTCTTTCGATTGGCTTGTTTTTATTAAATTTCTAAGTGTATCTGGCAGTGGCGGAACCTGTCATGGGCAATATGGGTGGCTACCTAAGACGGCTTTCTTCTGTTCTATATAATAAATCTAATTTTAGGCAGTTTCTATAGCGTTATCTTACTAACAAAATGTCGAGAGCGCAGTAATGTAACGCGATAGCACATCCATGAAATGTGTGAGCACGAATCTCTTCACTCGCATTTCCTTCGCTCTCATAAAACTGGACGCGTACTTTTAAATAGACAGTGTTCTCTTATGAGTTGGCTCTGTTCTCGCTCTGATATTGTGTGTGCGCACTCAAACTTTGTGCTTGCATCACTGAAGACCAGTTATTTCAGCGTGTTTTTCAATCCGCAGACTGCGGCGGTGTAGAGCGAGAAACAGAGGACAAGCTTGTGTTTATCGATAGATTGTTATAATATCTGCATCCGTGCATGGGGCGGACTGGCCATCTGGGCGTTCTGGAGAACGGCCGTCGGCCTGACTGGTTCATCATCAAAGAAAAAGTGTCAGGTAAAGTGACTTTGACAGCCGACAAAAGGGGGCTATCTATTTTTGCTGATAAGAAACCGAAACTGCCGTATACGGCCCGCAGTTTCTTTTAGTATGGCCCGCTGGATCATTTTAGACTCGGATGATCAATTTTAAAATATATGAAATGTAAGTCACGTAAAGATTGTTTCAGTTTATGATGTTTATACTATCTCCAACCAGGAGAGGTCGCTTATTCCAGCCGCTCCCCGTATTCATTTGAGCGTAGTAGGACTTGCACTCTAATGTAAACATTTACTAACATTAATAAATAATAAATTAAAAACTGACCATGAAAAAAACAACATTTTCCAGTCAAGATGGTAAAATGATCTTTTTACCATGTTCAAGGGGATACTTATATGTTTGGAGTGTTTGTAAATGTGTTATTTAAATCGTCATCACACCACTACGCACAAACAACAGGGATGCCAGAGTTGCACTTGCCTCAAATTTCAAAGGTAAAATCCATTGTCAACAAAAGCTTTTTGCCAAATGCATGACAGAAATGTTTGCACTGAACTATGTTCTTAGGGTTTCCGTGGGTCCTTAAAAAGTCTTCAGTTAAATCATTTAAATTTAAGGCCATGTAAACTCTAAAATGATATAAAGCCTTAATTATAAGAGGTCTTAAATTTGGGGACAGAAAGACAAGAATTGCAATATAGATTAGTAGATTAAACTGGAAGAGCAGTTTTCAGTCGAATCATGTGAACAACGTTGAAAAGCCGTCAACTCAACCTCACATAATCTTTATTATGGTTGATGACCAAGGTTTTCGTGGGCCGATTGTAAAAAATACTCGAGTGAATCAGCTGAACTGTTCCGTGAGTCATTACTATGATTGACACTTTTAAGAGTAATAAATTTTGTAGCAATGGACGGAATGAACTATCTGACAAGCCAATATCAAAATAGAGCTGTGCACTAATGCAAAGTAAATAGAGATTGCTAATGTGTCGTCATCATGACGTATTCCCAGTGGTGAACGCAAAGCATTTTGGGAAACCGCGGCACAAACATAACGCGCCAGACTTCTATGCATGGAGGGAAGAACGCTGTTATAAACTGGAATAATCGTTCTCACGATATAGAAGTGGCGTAAAGCTTAAGAACGGAATATCCTTTTATCGTTTTGGCCAGCGTGGAAAAATAATAATACAAGCCATGTTTCAGAGGTGACAAAAAGTTGACGAATGGCATGGATAACGTTAGCAGCAGTAAGGAGCCCAAGATTACCTTCGATAACACTCCACACGATGGTTTGTTCAAAACATTTTCACAAAGGTAAGTTACAATTACTCTCTGTAAATGTTATGTTGTGGGCAAATAACCAGTGTGTTTGACTCAACCAGACCATTAGATTTGACGTTAGGCCAATGTTAACTGTTAAGTAGCATGAAATGGCTAGAAGATGAGCTTAAGTTACCAACTTACTAAAGCGTAACGTTAATCAGTTTTAAAATGTTGTACATCTAGGCTACATAGCAATTTATTTGGTGACTGTGTTTGCAGGCAAACCTGCCTATGAAATGTTGGAGTTTGATCCTGACTGGACCCCTTCTCTGTACCTCGGACATACTGAGGTCAAAGCTACGAACACAGACCGGGTCAAGCCCTTTTGGAGAATTATATACCATGCTCACATCTAATATGTAAATGTTTATTGTTTTCCAAAAGATTTTGCAATGTCTCTTCTCACATGTAATGATTTTTAGCCATGTCTGTAAATAAAATACACAAAGACTGAATGAAATTCTGCCTCCTTTATCTGTATTAAGAAATAACTGTGCAAAATCAGTGTTCTTTGGTTGCAAACACAAGTACATAACTTAAATAATAATAACAATCCAACTTAATTTCAGTTTCTTTACATATTTAACATGTAAATTCATTTAAATGAATACATTTACATTATAAAAAGTCCATAGAAAACTTTGTGTGTGTATGCACTAACACTTAGTATCGTGTAGTTGTAAATATATGGGTGCTGGAAGTTGGGCAACAGTTTGACGTCCCTTGACCAGTCGCTCTGCTCGTAAGGATCCAGTCCTTTGATTCCCTTTTTTTCTCGTCATATCTCGTCTTTGCATTAGGATTTAGTTTTAGGCGGTATGGTCCGACAATGTTTTCTTTAGTCCGCTGCATTTTGTACGATTATATTCTGTTTTTCACGCTAATTTTTCATTATTTTCATGGCAGAACACTAGCCTGCTATGCCAACCCAGGTAAACTGGCCAAACATACCCATAATTCTTTGCGCTCTGATGAAGTTGCCGCCCAGTTGGTCACATGTCTTAGCGATCTCTATTCAGAGTAACAAGCCTACAGCAGCGACAAGTCTGCTGGCTGAATATATTTAGCAGCTCTTACAGTTAAATATAAAATACTTAATGCATTATTATTTAATTATTATACCATTGATAATTAACTTATTTATTTATACTTTAGTACACTAAAAGTACAAACATTTGGTATAATAGTCATTTTCTAATAAATCCAAAAGCAAGACTTGACAAATAGTGGAAATGGCAACTGAGCTGATGATTAATCCTGTGCTGCCATCTACTGTTAACAATGGTAATTTCAGGTCATTTTCATCTTAAAAGTCTTGTTTTTTACTAGGAGACACATTTTTGGTAATTATCTTCATGAATAAAAAATGAATCTTAGTGAATTTTACTGCACAACTGTACAGTTAAAAAATAATATAGGCTTTAAAATATTTTAAGTGTTTAAAAATATACACTATAGACGAACAGTGGGTAAAGGGAAGTGTGTATTTTTTATTTTTATTTTTTTGTTATATAGTCATGCATCTCACTCCAGCCAGGCAACCAATGTTGGCAACCCCAATATAATATAATATAACATAACATTTTACTTAGCTAGTTTTAGATGAAAGTTTTTGTCTTCTGTTTAAAAAAAAAAAAAAAAAAAAAAAAAAAAAACTGGTATATATTTTTGTAAAAAAACAATTCTGTTTCATAAAATTGGCACTGATAACAGCTTAACATTATTTATATTAGCCTACATTTGGGGTCTTTGCTATTATATTCCAATATCATTATGCCTAAGTTGGCTAATTATAGATTAAGTTGTTGTTTTTTATGTACAGATGGCTTGCTGCTGTGTATGATAATTTATATTGGTAAAATAATATTCTGTTCTGTAAATGCATTGTCTGCTAGTTTATTTAGCTACTTTTCAGCACAGCACATTACGTATGGCACTTAGTTCTGTAAGACTTTAAATGTTAAAGTGCAAATTAACACCTGACCACTCTTGTGGGTTTGCTAGTTAAAAATCATAGTAGGGTAAACACATTGATATGATGTAAGCAAAACAGCTACAAATAAAACTGATAACGGGTGAGTTAGATTTATAGTGTGTGAATAATCAAGCATTGACAATAATCAGACGTATTGGCGGCACCGAGGGGCCCCCAGATAAAATTCTGCATAGGGCCCCATAAAGGCTTGGGCCGGCCCTGGTTCAGCCTCTGTGTAGCCCCTCAAGGAGCCAACTGATGACCGGCAGGTGGGATATACAGCATTACTACATATTTCCCCCAAAAGTATTAAGCCGCACTTTAAAATGAAAGTCATTCCATTAGATAACAAGGTGTCTAAGCAAACACGCAAGTTAACATGTAATCACATTAAAGTTTGTTAACCTGAAAGTGTCTCAACACTTTTTGTCGTTATTTTGAACAGCATACTATACAAAATAACCTTCTTTTGGGGAAAATTTTGTGTTTTGCAATTTTTGAACAAATGTCACTTATGTTTGATATTTAATTTGTTATAAAATGTAATACATTCAGACATTTAAGTATCCAAATATTTTAGTAAATTAGACTATATGTTACCAAATACATGCACAATGTGTTTACTTCACACAGATAGTGCTGTAACTACACCATAACTCAGGGGTCGGCAACCTACGGCACGATGATAATCGCTGGCACACGAGCAATAGGGAAAACTGCATACTGAAGTACATTTTGAGGTAATAAATTCTCATAGTCACACAGCCTGTCAGGAGCTATAAATACTCTTAAAGTGTGAGAATTAACTTGCGCTAGTCTACGGATACGCACGCGACCGCTGCACATACTATGTGCTTCAGATCGTCAATGTCAAAATGACTGAGATGGCCAATCAAATCAAAGTAGGCGGGGTTTACTGTTCACAGAAGCAGCCATAGCGCGAAGCGTCACTTTAACGTCAAAGAGAGCGAGGTAAGATGAAGCTGCAAATCATTTAATATTACTATATTTTATATAGTCAACTTTTAACAATACATTTTATGATAGAAATGTTAAATGGCTGACAGCTATATCCAGTGATGCAAACTAATAAATTTTTTTTTCTCAAATATGGCCATTTTGAGAGAGAGAGAGAGAGAGAGAGAGAGAGAGAGAGATACCTGTGTGCCATATACATCGCGAGTCCCCCTACTTCAGCGAAGACACTTTCTCAACATCAGAGGAACAGACAAGCCACTTCCAGGCCCAGGGAAACGTGCTCATCTGTGGAGACCTGAACGCAAGAACAGGACTACAGCCGGATTTCACCAACACACAAGGGAGCAAATACTTCAACAACAATCTATTAATAACTGTTATTAATAACACATTCTCCCATATCCACAGAAATAACCATGATCATATAGTAAATAAGAATGGGAAAGACCTCCTGCAGCTCTGTCGAAGCCTGAGTCTGTATATCATCAACGGTAGGTTACGAGGAGACACTTTAGGGAGATTCACATTTTGCTCACCTCTGGGGAATAGCACAGTTGATTATAAGATAACACACATAGATCCTTCATCTCTCAGATCATCCACTGTTAGAGAACTAACCCCTCTGTCTGATCACAGTCAAATCACTGTGAAAAAAAGTGAAAGTGAAAGTCGTGACATTTGCCAAGTATGGTAACCCATACTCGGAATTGGTGCTCTGCCTTTAACCCATCCAAGTGCACACACACAGCAGTAAACACACACACACGGTGAACAGCTATATCCAGTGCCTGGGTAGCAACTGGGAATTCAGTGCCTTGCTCAAGGGCACTTCAGCCATGGGTACTGAGGGTGGAAGAGAGCACTGTTCATTCCTTCCCCACCCACCTACAACTCCTGCCAGCACCAAGACTCAAACCTGCAATCTTCTGGTTATAGGTCCAAATCTCTAACCATTAGGCCACAGCTGCCCCCAGCTGAGTATCTCAAAAAGACTGAAAATAACATTAACACAAAGCCCAGTAAACTATACAACATCAGAAAACCATACCAATGGGCTGAAAACAGCACTGAAGAATATCAGAAACAGCACTTAGCAGCCAAAAAATACAAGCGCTGATAGATAACTTTCTAAATAACACCTATGCTCACACTAATGAAGGTGTCAATCTTGCAGTCAAAGATTTAAATCACATATTTGAAAAATCAGTAAAACAATCCAAATTGAAAACAAAAAAATGGAAAAAATCAAATACCCAAAAATGACAAAAATTGGTTTGATCAGGACTGCCAAACTATTCGCAAAAAACTGAGAACATTGTCAAATCAGAAGCACAGAGATCCAAATAATGCAGAGATGCGTCTTCTTTACTGTGAAACACTAAAACAATACAAACATACACTCAGAACCAAAAAAGCACAATACACCCAAAAAAAACTCGCAATACTTGAGAAGTCAGTGAACACAAACCAATTTTGGAATAATTGGAACAATCTGAAAAAAAAAACTGATCATGAAGAATTGTCAATCCAAAATGGAGCAATATGAGAAAGTCATTTCCAAACATTGTTTAATAAAGTACAAACCGACACAAACTGTAAACAAAACCAAACAATCAACCAACCAATTGGGAAAACTAGAATTAGCAATCAAAGATAACCAAAACCCATTAGATTTCCCAATAACTGATAAAGAACTTCAAGAAAAAAGAAAAAAACCTCCAACTCAAAAAATCATCTGGACCTGATGGGATATTAAATAAACAAACTTTTGAGACCTAAAAACAGTGACTCTGCATTGCATCAGCCCTGAGCTTGCCCAGCTCCTCAACACCTTTTCATATTCAAATGAATTGACATGAGAATGCAATTTGTGACAACTTAGACCTTATTGCAGATGGAAAATTTCTGACGAGTTGTGATTTGACCATGTACTCCAAGTATGCATGCAGTTATTGAATATTAACAACTTCAGAGTCTCTCATTGGCTTTAAGAAGGACTAGTTGTTATACATACAATGTACATGTGTGTACTGCTGTGACTACAAGGCCAAATCACAAGGTCTTCTCCAAGATGAACACATTGAAAACTATATTATTCCAAAGACTCTTCAGAGACCAGAAATAATATTATTTTAATATATACTATTTAAATATAAAATAATTATATTATAAATCAATTTATAATGTACATTATATTATAATTGCCAAGCATGGCATTACATGGAGAAATGTGATTTGATAATTCAATTTCATTGGTCTGCTACCCAGTGCCCAAAAAGGGAGGAGGTTAGTTTTCATTTCAATAGTGTGGCACAAGCGATAGCAAACCAATTCATCGTTCGCTGAGGACTAGCAATTAAAAATGTAATCTGATCAGAGAGAGTGGCTAACATTATTCAGAAATTGAAACATCCAAATTTCAATGCAGAATTCAGACGCTCTGAATTTCCACCTAATCTTGCTCATCAAAAAATAAAACATACAAACATTCGGAGGCTGGTTACCTGTTACAGCAACAGGACCAAATTTACATCACAATTGTAAAACTTCCTTTGTTTGGAGCATGACTATTTACACAAAGCCACAGTCGAATGAAGCCACACAACACCATTTGATCTTTTAAATTTACTTAAAAAATAATGAAGGGGGGGTGTAAAATACTAAACATCAGAGCAAAATACTAGAAGTCTTTATGTGCCACAGAGATCTGCATGTGTGAACAACATCATAAAACAACAATTGCCAAAAAGACAATACTGAAACAGGTGAACACATTTCTGCCCACAGATCTGACTGTAATGAGAGCAAATGCAACTAAAGCCATGGACACTGATCCATTGGAGTTCATGACGACATGGGGGATAAAAACAC
Source organism: Cyprinus carpio (assembly GCF_018340385.1). Lineage (NCBI taxonomy): Eukaryota > Metazoa > Chordata > Actinopteri > Cypriniformes > Cyprinidae > Cyprinus > Cyprinus carpio. The sequence goes on from NC_056578.1 coordinate 34,226,037, forward strand.
CAGTTAATCTAGAAAATGTGCCCAGGAGAACTGGGGTCTCTAATGCTCATGACACAGCAGACTGTGAAGGCTCGACTGCAAGAACAGCATCAGGTGTTACACACTCAGACTGCACTGAAACAGTAGCAGTAATTCAGATCTGACCAACGGACCAACGGTTTCATGTGACATCTGGAATTAAAATTACAATACATGATGATGAATGTAGTTAAAATAATTCCACATGCCTGAACATGAAACTGAGGAAAAGTTCAAAATTAACTGTGGTTCTCTTTGTATTTGTTTCTGTCTCAGGTTGAAAACTGCAATTCTATGGAGGACAGGTACCAGGAAGGCGCCTGGTCCCATCTGCATCAAGCCAAGACAGCAGAATTGTTAGAACATAACCTGAAATGCGGGAGATGGATGCGAAGACACTTGAAGGGGTCATTCACACCTCACAGTAGAACATTACTACACAAATATCTATATGACCTCCCGGATTAGAACCAGAACTAAATTTTGCAACACAGATTGTTATAGATTAGACTCCATCCATCTCCCAGACATGAGCAAGAACACACACCTCCACCATTGCATAATCACCTCATATAGACTATCCAGTTTGTACACTACACATCACAGAAAACAATGATGGCTTAGATTACAAACGTGGTACTCCACTAAAGATCTATTGTCCATCTTCACACTGACAGAACCACATAGCCTCACACACACACTGTAACACATTTCTGTAGTTTTCACAGCATTATTACTGTAAAATTAGCAAATACTGTAGAACCTGTATACAGCATGTTACTGTAGATCTGCAAAGCATCATGGTCAATTTTCAATGGCGGGTAAATTCTACAGTAAATTTTTTTTTTTTTTTTCTGTGAATCACAATACAGCAATTTCTAGAGAATTTTTTTTTCCAGCCATGGAAAGCTGAAAAGTTAGATTCCACACTTTCATCGAAATTTTAACTTCAGAAAAGTAACTTTGCTGATTTATTTCCACAGTTATCTCTAGTCAAGTTACCTATTTGTTCAACTTTAAGAGTGCACCGAGAGAAAGAGAGAGAGAGAGAGAGGGATAAACGAGCGGGACACTTCCTAGTAAACTCGTGCCTTGTGTGCATTTTATTACCAAACAAAAAAAAAATCTATATATAATTGCGCATAATTTCGATATATTTTCTAATCTGGCAACATTCGATAACATCGTCAGTTTAGAGAAGGATAGCATTGTTGAATAAAAATTTAATTGGAATTGTTTATGTGATGTATCTGTTGGTGCACTAGCCAGATTTTTCTCTAGCCAGCTAACATCAACTGTCACAGCGTCCGCGTGAAGCAGTGAAGCCAGCCGACCCCGACTCGACAGAAAACGCAGCTAGAGGTAAGACTTAACACATTTTTCATAGGATCATGATTTTTCTGAACTTCATCGCAGGTCAAACCGCAGAAACGAGATTGCTGATAGCCTAAAGCCGCGTTTCCACCGCAGGAACTTTACCCAGGAACTAGGGACTTTGGTACTCAGGAACCAGGAACTAAATAAAGTTCTGGGTAAATAAATGCCCCTCAGAAAGTCCCTGCTGGCGAGGTGGTACTTTTTCAAAGTTCCAGAACTTTCAGGGGCGGGACTTGGGCGCTAAACATGCTGATTGGTTGAGTTCACGCAGCATTGTGATTTCAGCCACCATTTATTGGGATCATTTTCAAAATATTACTGTCATTATGTCATGAAATGTACTTTTAAAAGATTTTCAGGCGAGAATATAGTTGTTTAAAACTCAAATCTGTGGTTTATTTATAAAGACAGCGCTTATTTAAAAATTTGTTTCACCGATTTCGAAGACGGTCAGCTCCACGCGATCAGCGGGAGCTCAGTGATCATGTATCCGCGGAGAGCAGCCTCACCTCGTCTAGTCCTTCTGATATGTGCCGCTGGCTCTGATGTCTCTTTAGTGGTTATACATAAAATATAATTCGTTTTGAGTAAATCTAACAGGTAATCTTTGGTCTGTATTCAACTTATATGTTAAAATGAAAATAAAAAAGGCAAATTGATATAATATTTCGTTTCATTGTAATGGCTGTATATATACACTTTTTCTCTAAACTAAGCACATTTCTGCGGCTATTATTATGTTTAAATGAAAACGAAAGGAGGCAGCTGGTATTTGATATCCTATTTCGTTTTATTGTAAATATACAGTGAGGAAAATTGCAGTAGCCAAGGTGAGATGACTGATGTTTCAAATACGCTGCTGTTTGCAGAATTACCGGATTTGCGTCGTCACACTCCCAAGTCGAATGCGCAAAGTCCGAACTACCGAGGATGCAAGTCAAAATCAGCGTACTTTGTATTGAGAAACGCGTCCAGACCTACGTCGCCAGACTATTTGCCTAATCTTACCGGTACTTTAGACCGCGATGGAAACACAGAAAGCAACAGGTTTGCGGGGGAAAAAGTTCCTGGGGAAAAAGTTCCTGGTACAAATGTTCCGGGTAATTTCGGTGGAAACACGGCATAATTTGAAGTGCCATTCCCAACATGTGGGATATATACTGTATTAATATTTGTCTTATCTGGCAACATTACATTTATAACGTCTTCAATTTGATTAAAGAGTACGTTGAGCATTTGTTGAATAAAATTAATTTGAAATTGTGTATTTGGTGTATGTGCTGACGCGGTAGCCGTTTGAATAATCTCACTCTTTTTTTTTTTTTTTCTCTTGCTTGCTAACATTGGCGCCTGAAGAAACAGACATTTAAGCGGGCCGATTCGAAAGTTTTATTCTTTCGAGAGTTTTATTCGTGACTCGTGGAAGCATAATAATTTACTCGCACTGTATTAAGATTTTTCGAGATCTTACTCGTTCTTTTATTTACCATTTGGTTAATTTCTTTCAGGTTGCAGCAAAGAGGCCTCAACAATCGTTCCAAGTAAGTAACGTTACATAAGTTACATGAACTAGCATGTATACAATATTTTTCAAATGCAAACAATGTTGTTTCTCTTCAGACACAATCCCTAGATATGTCAAACACGTTAAAGTGCACAGAAACTGTGCAAGTCAGGTATCCATGTGGGATTTCCAGGTCTCCTTGTAATTTTGTGCGTTACAGACACACATGTGCCGAGATCACTCAAAACCTAAATCAGCTAGATCTCAAAAGTGTGTATTGCCACACACTTTCTCTTATGAATATTGTACTTGTGATTTCTAAAAGTGTTTTTTCTGTATATTTTGTGTTACAGGAAACTTCTACCCAAGCAGACATTGAGGCCCAGATTTCCCTGCCAAGCACTCCAAGGCTCATCATGCTTGGTAAGATCCCAGCACTAGACATACACAATAGATCCCAATTTTAAGTGTATAAGTATATTAAGTGTTAAGTATATTTGTTTCGATTCACTGTGTGTGAACAAAGTTTTACGTCATCTTGCACTTAGATTCCAAAAATCTCTAGTTCCAAAAAAGAGGTCAATGCATTTATAAAAGCAAAATGCTTTCAAAACTTCATTTTAAAAGGTCACACTCGTCAGGACTTTACAGACACCCAGATTTTTACTAAATGAAGTGCACAAATTCTACACTGTGCATACATGTGCAGGTACACTACCTGGCTGTGCATTAGAGGATGTTATGAAAGTGATCTGCATAGCAAAGTTTTTTTTGCCAAACAGTAAACCATATCAGATTGAATGCTGTGCCATGTCAACTTTATTTTTTTTAAGAGAGTCCCATTCTGGGGGCAAAAAAGTGGATGCTTTCCATCGAGGGCAGAGTTGTCCTCCAACCGAGTGACCGTTCTGAATTCACTTCTGCTCTGGCTGTCCTTTTTGCATCATACTATGTATTTAACATGGAATATCCTGCGGAGGCAGCCACTACATTAGAATTTATCCAGCGGTAGGCACTTATTTGTTGTTGATATATTTTTGACTAGGAATGGGAACAAATATTTGAGTACTCATTCTTTAACCACCTATCCAACTAGTAAAATACTTCTCAAAGTGTTTATCTGGGTTTATATGGACTGTTGTGTAATTGTTAAACATCAAACTTTTATTTTAACTCACCATGCAAATGGTAGAAAAGTAAGCACAGCTAGTCTTAAGTCTAAATTTCATGTACATCACATTTTCTTTTTTTCCACTTTAATACTAAAGTACTTGGTTTTTAGAGTACTTGACTTATAAATTACTCAAAATTCCCATCTCTACTCTTCACACTTCCATTATTGTGCTCATTGTAATGAGCATATAAAATATCAAAAATACAAATATTTATTTAAAAGACTGTTTGTGAAGCTGTTTCATGACTAACGTCACTCTCTCTGGGTCAGCGGCAGCGCCAACACAGATTTGAATGTTGTGATATTCAATTCAATTCAATTCAAGTTTATTTGTATAGCGCTTTTTACGATACAAATCATTGCAAAGCAACTTTACAGAAAATTACGTTTCTACAATATTTAGTAGTAGCTTATCAGTGGTGACTGTCAGTTTATGTGCATACGGCAGAAATGTACAGAAAAATCAATAAAAGACGTAAACAAACAGACGATTAACACTATTAACAGCAATTATGCAAACAAACTTATAGCAAAATGTGGTATCTCTGTATGTTGTCTCTGGGTTAGCATCATCTGAGGTCCTCTGAGGGGTTGGCATCATCTCTTCTCAGGTGTTCTGGATCCAGACTGGAGCTTGTGTAAATCCTAGTTACCACGGGATGTAAATCACGTGGCAAAACAGAGAAACATATAGAGACATAATTACCGTAGCTGCTGTTCCAGCCAAGTAAAATTAATTAGTTTAACCCCTAAAGCTAAAGCTAAAGCTAAAGAATAATAATGCGCATTTGATCAGATATAACTGCAGTCCAAAATTATGAGATGCATTATTTAAATGCTAGGCCAAAGAAATGTGTTTTTAATCTAGATTTAAACAGAGAAAGTTTGTCTGAACCCCGAACATTATCAGGAAGGCTATTCCAGAGTTTGGGAGCCAAATGCGAAAAAGCTCTACCTCCTTTAGTGGACTTTGCTATTCTAGGTACTACCAAAAGTCCAGCGTTTTGTGACATTAGGGAGCGTGATGGGTTGTAGCGTGGTAGAAGACTAGTTAGGTACGCAGGAGCTAAGCCATTAAGGGCCTTATAAGTAAGTAATAATATTTTGTAACTGAAACGGAACTTAATAGGTAGCCAGTGCAGAGACTGTAAAATTGGGGTAATATGATCATATTTTCTTGACCTGGTAAGGACTCTAGCTGCTGCATTTTGGACTACCTGTAGCTTGTTTATTGAGGATGCAGGACAACCACCTAGCAGTGCATTACAATAGTCCAGTCTAGAGGTCATGAACGCATGAACTAGCTTTTCTGCATCAGAAACAGGTAACATGTTTCGTAGCTTGGCAATGTTTCTAAGATGGAACGATATGATTTTGTCAAAGTTTAATAGACAGACAAATTGAAAGGTCGCGATGACCGAGATCACAGTCTTTGAAGATGAATCGTGCAGCTCTATTGTCTAATCTCTCTCAGCACCTGAGCAGGGCAAAGGCTTTTCAGTGTGTTCAGTCTCATGTCTCTTCTACGCGTCCACTCTGGATATTACGCCACTTTAACACTCATAGATAACAACACATTTCATCCTCTCTTGGAACGAAAGTGGCTAACTTCTGTCAACCTCATCTACAAGCAAGGACAAAAATAAAGCAATTGAATTTGAATTAATGTCAATTCTGGAATAATAATAATAATAAAAAGATTTTAAAATCTACATGTAGAATCTTAGTATAGACTACTCAGAATTACTATTTTAAACAACTAAATAATTTCAAGTAAAATTCACTTTGTGAGTATTCCTAACTTATTTATGCAAGTTGTGCCAAGGTGATGTTTTCTGTATACAACTTGGAATTACTGAGTTTACTTTACTTCAAAGGCAATCCAGTTTACTTGTTAAAACCATGCAAACCGATTGCCTTAAAAAACAAGCAAGCGTTACTCAAATAACTTAAGTGCTAACAATCATCTATTATAAATCACAGAGAATAGGTTCACAATTTTTCAAAGATAAAATTTGCAACTGGACAAATAAATTAAAGGCAATGATACAATTCAAAGGTAAATATATTTATTTTTCTTAACAACTGACACAAGGATGGTAGACACATGTTTGCACTGGGGTAAAAAAAAAAGCAAATCAGGTTTTTAAAAGTCAGATTTTTAAAATGTTTAAAACAAAAATATTTTACAGTACAAAAATCTAAATAAATGTATATAAAATCTATATAAGTAAATGGGCCATACCTTGAATCTTAACAACTTTAAATCAACAACATTTCAGAGACCAAACTTGATAGAACCAACAAGTTGACGAGTGCCAAAAGCAATGTCTCTGACACACGTCGATTACACTGGCAGCCTCTTAACTTGCTCAAGAACCAATGGGCTGACAATTTTAAACAAGTTAGTTTCCCTTTTTTTCTATCAACTAATCTAATTCCACTGTCAGAACATTTTTTATCAAATGTCAAATATCATCACTCTTGCACATTTGATTACATCTCAGCTCAACAGGAGATTTTTCAGAGATTGTAGTTTTGGTGGCAGTTTGTTCTGTCCCAAACCAAGCATCACTTTCATAAAAAACATAAAACAGACCAAAAAACATTCAAATTTACTTAAAAATTAAACCACAAAACATACAAAACAATACCCAAATCCACAAAGACAATCTGTCTATCTATCTATCTATCTATCTATCTGTCTGTCTTATTTGATCATTTGTGCTGTAATGCTGCATATGAATGCTATTTTGTCCTTCTATTTAACAGTCTTTAAACTAATTGCTGGAGGTTTGTCAATTTGTAAATGCTTTAACACCATAGACCAAGACCCACTGTGTTCTACTACTGGTCACAATTGTTACCAGACATATGATCAATTGTTTCATGGACTTTTCAATATTTATTTTTTTTACTTAATTGACGTTGATTGTTTAATATCCTTACAAATACAATACACATTTGGTAACACTTACAGGTTCATTAGTTAACATTCATTAACTGCATTAGTTAACATGAACTAAAAATGAATTGCACTTATAAAGCTGCACTTTATCTTGTATGTTAAATGTTAATTTCAACATTTACAAATACTTTATTAAAATCTTGTTAACATTAGTTAATGCACTGTGAACTTACTTTTGTATTGTATAAATGCTATGAAAATAAAGGTAAAGTTTTCCTGATTTATTTTCTCTGATCACCCTTCTAGCTTACACTGAATTGCCACATTTTGGAGCCTTTGTCTTTTTACTGCACTCATAGGATGTAATCAAGATTAATCTTAAGTGTTGTCTCAATAAAAGGGCAGCAAATACACTACCGGTCAAAAGTTCGGAAAAAGGTAGTTTTATTAATTTTTTAAAGAAATGCTGTATTATTTTAATACTTTAAAAAAATTATGAAAAGTTTTTTGGTAACTAGTAGAGTTTTTGGTCAAACAACTTTCGGAGCACAGAAGTGCAATTGATGACAATTCTTATTTTTTGGAAGAAGTAACCCTTTTAAATTTTTTTACAATGAGAACTTACATTGCAGGTGTTGTAGAAGTTACTGGCATCATCACCAAGCAGGATAGGTAAGCCCCGGAGCACAAGAGTGCGCATTGCTGTCACATCTGCTTCTTTCTAGAAGTAGATGAAAAAAAAGAGATCAAGTTCAAGATCATGAAACTTTAAAGCTACAGTAAAAATAAATTAGCTTACTTCACCCAAAGATTTAAATTCTGTCATTAATTATATTAATTCTATCACAGAATAATAAACAAAATTAAGGCTGCAGTAAACTCACCCCTGTATTCATTTGCTGCATAAGCTCATCCAATTTCTCTCCAACGGTCCCTTTCTTGGACTTGAAGATTGTGACAAAGCGTGGTGTGTAACGATCCACAGCACCATAAAAGTTACTCTGCAGATCTGTGGTGACTATCCTGTTAAACTCTGCAAACACCTACACATGCAACAAAAAAAGAAAAAAGACTGAGGGTTGGGACAGTGTGGACATTTGTTAATGTTTGGTCAGGGCTACAGGCCAATTCTAAAGACAAACCTAAACAGAATGCAAGTACTTACTTGTCTCTCTGTAAAAAGTGCTGGCCACCGCTCCATCAATGTTTTCACTGGAGTTTCTGCATCCACAATCTCATGTATTCGCATTGAGAAGGTCAGGGCCATCTTTAATGCAATGAAAGTTCCACTAGGGTTCACTTTCCTCATTTCTTCAACCAGAAGCTGTCTCACAGCCTCTAGGCTGTCTCCATTCTGCCCCTCAGGGTGTTCTGGTAAGTAATTTACCTCAGACCATTTTGGCCTTTTCAGTCCTTTTGCTGCCATTCCCAGGCCACCTGTTTTGCCCCCGTTTACACCAACCTCTACACATCCTGCTTTTCTTAGTTTAGTCCGATAGTTTCCCATTTTGAATTTTAAGCTGTGCTTCCAGCTAGAGCACCCATCCGGCGAACCTTGCTCCTTAAGGCAGGGATGTTTGTTAATGAGCGCTAGTGCCACAGAATTAATACGCTCATTATTCGGATACGCATCAAACTTGTAAATAGTTTCAGCAAGCTTTTCTAAAATGCTATGCTTCATGTCTCTTGTTACACTCAGGTACATCTTGTCTCATAGATATTGAAGATTAGACTGTCTGAGTCTGAATTCTACATCGACAGAAAAATTTGGAATCTCAAAAATCTCTGGCCATGGATTGTGTCTTGTAGATGAGCTGTCTGTGGGCAGAATCACTGTATCATTGGAAACACAGGAGTCATCAGACATGCTGGTGGTTGAGGCGGTAACCAACAATGGGATTACCTTCACTGTAGCTCTTGAAGCTGGTAGGTCACCTATGTCTTCAAGGTTGCAGAAGGCATTGTCAAAGTCTGAATCTTCATACATCACATTGAAGTCATACTGCAGATCACATTTTTCTTTGATTTTTATCTTCAGCTCTTCAACATTTTTGGGTTTTGCATCCAGTGACAACTTCCTTATGTCCTGTTCAGTTAGGATGAGTCTTACTTTATAGCTTTCCATGGTCCTAAAAAAAAAAGAAAAGAAGAAATTCTCTTTAGTGGCCATTTGATGTATTTTCATTCAGCACAGAATGTAACGTTTCAGTGTCACATACACATTGCCTTTTACTCGGTAGGCAGATAAGGGGAAAACATCATTAAGCTCAGACAGATGGGTCACTGTAAGACACCCTGCCCCACCAAAGCACAATTCATAAGAACGCAAATGTTCAATGTACCAGGAGCTCAAAATCCTGCAGACCAACATAATTTCTGTGTTGATAACCACAATGTGTGTTATTTGTCTAAACTCTGGAAGACCTGAGCAACTGCCAACAGAGACAATCATATCTGCACAGTATTTCACACCATGAACACATGCAGATGATGCAACCAGCACTGAAGATTGCTTGCCATTTTGCTGATGCAGTGAACTCTGAACATTCTCAGGGAAGGATGTGACCATAACTGATCTCACTTTATCAATTTCCAAAAGAGGCTTGAAGAATGTTGAGGAATCCAAATGGAAGGCCATCATTTTCTGGTGTCTTACAGCTAAGGTATGTGCTACATTCTTGAAATTGCATGTGTCATGCACAACTTTCTTGAAAAATTTGTGCTTCCCTTCAAACCTCATTGTCCACACATCTACTAGAGGGCCAAAGATTTGTATCATTTGAGGATAGTGTTCAATGAAATGATGTTTGGGACGAAGTCTGTAGTTTGGAAAAGTTTTCTGCACTAACTCACGATGTTCTGAGATTTTGCAGTCCAAGACGTGTATTAACTCTTCCGTAAAGTGTGCTGACATTACCAACTCCAGTGTATCTTTAAGAAGCATCAGTATCTCCCATGATTGGTCTCCTTCAGGGATGTTGTGGCCTATCATCAATGGAAGCAGCCTCAGCAGAGACCAATTTTCATGACCATTTCCCCCAGTAGTTCCCCTAGAGAAGGAAGTTTTTGGAATGATCTGTGGTTTGTCAGCTTTATCAGAAAATGTGTAAGGGAACTGCCTAATAGCCCTGTTCAAAGACTCCAAAGAAATATATTTTTTGGCAATCAAATCCTTAAGGCACAGTGACAATTCTGCTGGTACTAAACCCTCCAAAAAATCATGAAGAATGTCAGGTGGGAAACCATTCACCACGTGAAAGTGTGTCAATTTTTCAGAGAGTGGACATCCTCTTTTTACGCCATGATGTTTTGCCATAGTATGGTCACGGGAAACCTCGTGCACATGTTTTCATGGTTCTCTCTTGTCCTTGGCTGAAGTAGACCAGATCTGACCTCCTTATCCTGAATGTCATCTTGTTTACACATACAAAACCGACAAAAGTAATCTGCTGCAAAACTCTCCTGGAATCCTGCCAAAGAGTGAGCCCCCAAGTTGTCCGCTCCCACATAGAGTACAGTGCCTTTAACACTTTCTGCTAATCGTTCAACATACACACCACTTTCCTCAAGAGTTGCAATGTCCTGAATGAGAGGACGAAGAACTTCATGATAGCCATGCTCTTTTACAGTGTTAACTTTGCACAAAATTGCAAGTTGGATTGAGTGAAGAGCCGACCGATACTTGGAATCAAGATTAGCAAGTACCCAATATATGGCACATAGTTTGTGTTTTTTCTTGGAGGTTCCAATTGGATTAGCAACTTCAAAGTCATCAATGTATAGACCAAGGGCAATCCTACATTCTTCTACATTCAAAAGAATATTTTCTTTGAAATGAGAGCCGTCTCTGAATGAGTGGTATCCTTCGGGTGAAATCCCCTCTGCGTGCAGCACCTTATCCAAAATGTCCTTATTGTTAAGCAATGTCTTCAACATTTTCAGTATGGGGACATACACAAATGAGTGATCTTTATCAAGAGCAAACTCAACTGGCATGACGACTGGAAATTCTCGCAGCATATAAGATGCTCTTCTGCTAGCTGTTGACAGGGATCCTTCTGCACTGGTAAATTTCAGCAGGACATTACTTTGTGACACTACACTAACAATGTCACTTACTATGGAATTATCCACATCACTACAGTGATGCCTGATAATTTTCTGGACAGCATTTTGTAGTAATGGCTGTGAAAGCATTTGGATCTGATTAATCTGCTGGATTACTTCTTGTGCAGCGCTTTCAGATATGTGCAGGATTGCTTGCATTTTCAAAAATAATGAAGCCAGGTTACGTTCTAACTGAATTTCTAAGTCCTGCATGTCATCTACAGACTCATCTACACAATTGTCATCCTGTAAAGGCACCTCTTCATCCACTTCAGTCAGTTGATCTAACTGTTCAATGTTTGAAAGTATTGGACCTTTAAATTGGGTTGTAGAACTCCCACTGTGTACTCTGCTTTTGTGAGCATTAAAGGTTGAATATACATTACTCTCAAACTGACAGCCTTCATATGGGCATGAAACGCTTTGTTTAAGTTTTAAATGACTGCGTAAATGAGTGAAAAACTCAGATTCAGTGCAGGGCTGCACATACTCGCATAACTGGCAGTGAAACGCAACTTTGGGTTCACTTGTTTGTCTGTCTGATTGAGAGTGCCAAACAGATAAGTGCACTTTGAGTGCGTTAAAAGACTTGAAAGAGCACAAGCAATCCATATGAAGACATGGTATTGGCTGTTGCCGAGTGAAGCCTCCATGTTTTAGACGATAATGTTTTAACAAAAGTCCTCTTTTGTTTGCAGAAAAAATACAGTGCTTACAGTTCCACAGCATCTGCAAGAGATTATTTGAAGTGGACATATATTTTAAGTTGGTTTAGTCAACAAAATATTAACAAAATATAAAGTACAGCATAGTAAACACTGTCACAAACTATTTCTTCAAAGGAAAAGTCCTCACCAGTGTATCAAGACCTGTGTGTTGAAGACCAATCAGGAGGCAGCTGCCAGAAGGACTTCTTCTAAAAAAAGAACAAAATTTAATTAACAGGAGGTTCTGCTTTGCAAAATTAAAGACACATTCCTTGATATGTGCATGTTCTACAAGCATTACAGAAAATATACCTTTAAATACGCAGTTCTATAAATATGCATGTGTGACTTCAGTACAGACCATTTTAAAACAGTGTTTCCTCTGATAACTTTCAGTAATGTTGTGCCAGTACAAAAAAAAAAAAAAATATATATATATTGGAAAAGAAAACTTTCATGTGATATTAAGATTTCTTAGTTTAACATCACTTAACATTACTAAGTTTCTTATCATGTTAGAAGACAGCTCATTATATCAGCAGTGATATAAAACAGTTGAGTTTGAGTAAAGAAACATTTTATAGTGCTTGTATTATATTCTTAGTTTACTGAATTTAAAAATAATAGTATAATGATACTGTGAAATCACAAAACATGTCAAAAATTAGGGATGCACCGGTTGACCGGCCATAAATGGGAATCGGCCGGTTTTTGCTTAAAATACGCGATCGGCAATCGGCCGGTTTTTGGTCTTTTTTTCGGCCGATTTTTCCGGAAGTGCGCCCGCGTGCACAGACTGCATTTTAATCATTCGTGTCATTTGTTTGGAAGTATTTCGAAATCTGTGCGCAGGACATGGGCAGTCGTTCAGCACTGGAAGTGCAGAGCTACATGCCTGAGGCACCGATATAATGAAGCACAAAAAACACCCCCTTACCTGCGCAAAAACAAGATCCCCTATCCTACCTGTCCGCGCCCTACACAAGTGGAGACAGTAGGCTTGTTTGAAATTAGAAATAGTGAAGGGATGTTCAGCTCAACTTCACGAGAAACGAAACAGAAAAAAAACAGACAAAACTGAAACAAAACTTAAATTCGTTTTAAATTATTTTTTTTTTTTGTAAAGCAGACCTTGCATACACATTTGAAAAGCCAGAAGTAAACGTCAGTTCTGTATAAGATGATTATTTTTTATTTTACCTTAAAATCACATTGACTTAATTTGATTTAAAATTCACCTGCTGTAGCACACTGAAAAAAGGGTTTCATTCATCCAATTAAATTTTTTTTTTTAACTTAAGCCAATAGTTATTTATTTTTCATTGTAAAAAAAATACAGATGTGAATCATTAACCTATTTTTTTAATTGGATGAATGAAACACTTTGCATCTGTTTTATTCGCACCAACATTATTTAATTTTAACATTTTGGAATAATTTATTTATAAAGCATACTTTTATTTAGTCTCACTGGTAAAGACCTTTTTTTTATTTAAAACCAAATTTAAAAACTAAAACAAATACTGAAGGCTGATTAAGAAACCTCTTATTGAATGTGTGTTGATTGTGTTGTTTGGATTGAAGAAATATGCAGTTGTTGACTTTAATTTCACAATACAGTTAATCTTTTCGTTTAAGGCCAGTTCTATGTAGTTTCAACCCATTTCAAAAACAAAAGCTAAATGCTGATGTCTGTACCATCTATGTTTGTATTGAATGTAGGCTACTTACTGTGCAGTCACTGCCGTTAATTTCAGATGGTTACAGTTATTGTTTTCAATAGCCAAAAGCCAGTTTGGCCTATTAAATACCAAATAAACATTTTGTTTATGTATATTTTCCTTCTTTCTTGTTTGTTGCTTAAAGGAAAGAAAAAAAATCGGAAATCAGTATCGGAATCGGCCAGTTTGCTTGTAAAAAAATCGGTATCGGAATCGGCCATGAAAAAATCATGATCGGTGCATCCCTATCAAAAATAATCACAAACGTCATCTCTGCATAAGCTGCAAGTTACATATAACGTTAACAGTAAATGTCGCCATTTCAACAGATTTGTAATGTTAATCATTTATCATCCAAAGCCAACAGATGGGAATGCATCAGGGAAAATGGTAAAATAGAAAACCATAATTGTATTTGGAACAATTAAAACTAATTTTTAGTCAATCCAGGAACCGTTGTGGTACCTGATAGTTTTATATGTAAAAAAAAAAAAAAAAAAAACAGGCCAAACCATCTTCTTCAAGATCTGAATAAAATCAAAATTATTTGGTAACTGTTACACATTAAGAAGCTCAGCAACAATTAGCAACAGACAGTAAAAAAAACATTCACTCAAATGTTGCATGTTTGATTACTTACCTTATTATTATTCTTTTTCTTTCAAAAAATTAACGAAGCTCCGGATAAAAACGTAGGCGGCCTGTCAACGTCTTTCCACACCAGAAAAATACAAACCAAGAAACCTACAGAATACCCACTCCCTTTCAATTCCCTCTTTTTCTTAACAATTAACTAAATTTTTTCTGCACATTAGGCACGCTTTATTGCACTGCTGCCTCTCACTGGTGTAATAACGTCATTGCATCCTTTGTTGCTACTTGCTTGTTTCAAGTAAGCGTCACTCAAACAATTAAGTAAATCGTTATTTTCAACCTGCAATTGACTGTAACTCAACAAAACCTAGTAAGAAGTATGTATTTTATATTACTGAGTAAAGTTAACTAAGTATATGTGAGTCAGGAAAGCTATTACAATTTACAGTGTAGTAGCAGTATCACATACATTCTACTAAATAATAGTAATATTTCTAGCACAATGGCTTTATGTAAAAATGAACTTTTATTTTGACGGGTTGCAGTGTTCCCACAGCCTTACACTCTATATGGGGAAGTCGTGGCCTAATGGTTAGAGAGTCGGACTTGCAATCCAAGGGTTGTGAGTTTGAGTCTCGGGCCGGCAGGAATTGTAGGTGGGGGGAGTGAATGTACAGCGTTCTCTCCACCTTCAACACCATGACTGAGGTGCCCTTGAGCAAGGCACTGAACCCCCAACTGCTCCCCGGGAGCCGCAGCATAAATGGCTGCCAACTGCTCCAAGTGTGTGTTCACTTCTGTGTGTGTGCACTTTGGATGGGTTAAAAGCAGAGCACGAATTCTGAGTATGGGTTACCATACTTGGCTGTATGTCACGTCACTTTCACTTTTTTTATTTGTGGCGGCACTCCCCCGCCCCCATATATACATATATATGCAAATTCATTTTCTGCCAGCAAGAGGCGCTTTAAGAGCGGGAGAGATACAGAATTCTCTGGTAACGGCTGCAAAGCAGCGCTGAGCTCACAAACGCTGCCTTATCAAGCATTACATGCAAAATGAAATGAAAAATCGAAAATTTTCTAAATGCAGTCGGTTTCCTTCTGACATTCGGTAATATAAAAACACCCACATCGGTTTTTGATTTTGAAACGTGCAATGCTCATGTTTATTCAATGAAGTCAAAGCCTTTTGTAAAATCTATTTGTGGCGGTCAGTTTTGATATTGTAAAAATCAATGTGTGGGAAACCCTGGGTTGCCGTGAATACCTTTAAATTGACACTGGTTTTACTCAAATGAAACGGTAAAATGCTTGTGAAGTAACTCAGAACAGTTCTGGTGATGTTGTTTATGTATTTATGTCCTCATTGAGACGGCAGATGCTGAAAATACTGCAAGCGTCACGCCCTTCAGTCTATGTAGTAAACAAAACCGCACGTCTCTGCCATTCATTCATTCACACAGAGACCTGCAGAACATGCAGGTTTCATATTTCAACCAACTTTTGCGGCTTAACATTTACAGTTACTGCTCCATATGGAGATTTGATTTGATTAATTTATGCTAACTTTGACAAATTCCGTGACTGTCCATGTTAAAATGTACGTTTCATTTTCATGACTGGATTTTGAGATTCCGTCCGCGTTTTCTGCTTCGCGGAAATCATAGCGCTGTTTGCGTCAAGAACTGGGTTGACCGGGTACTCGGTACCGCCGGTACTTAAAGAAACCTGGTACCATGACATTTTCATTTTTTTAGTACCGAATTGGTACCAAAGTACCGGGTCTTTTGACAACACTAGATGGCAGGCTGACAGGCTGAAGAGGAGCCGGTGCTGTTTTAGCCGATTTGTCATTCAGTTGGCATGTTACGCAGAAAGAAACAGCCGACTGCACTTGAGCATCCATTTGAGGCCACCAGAATAATTCACGCAGCCTCGGTTTCATTTGGACAATTCCTTGGTGTGTCTCATGTGCCAGGCTTATCATCTTACAGCACAACGTAGAAGGAACAAGAACACAATGTTCACCTCTCATAACTAGCACACCATCCACACACAGTTCATCACGAATACGAAAGAAGGGCACCAGAACAGGATCCTGGTCACAGGATTTTTTTGGCCAGCCCTGCCCGATTCGCAAGCGCAGCTGGGTGAACTCTGGACAGGCGTCCGAAGCAGCTATGAAATCCTCAACATACAATGTAGGCAGCCCATTAACGAAAACAACCATTTCTGGTTCCACAGCACTATAATTTCCTGTCGGTAATGGCAGCCTGGGTAGACAATCTGCATCACAATTAAGACATCCAGGTCAGTAGATGACATCATATGTGTAGCAAAGCAAGCGTGCTGACCACCGGGCTACCCGCATACTGGCCCGGCCAATGCCTTTGGTTGCCAATAGTGTAGTGAGCGCACAGTGATCAGTTCTGAGCGTAAAGTGTCGACCCCACAAATACGGCCGCCACTTTTCTATGGCCCAGACACAAGCCAACGCCTCCTTCTCGAGGGTAGAGTATTTCCTTTCGGCTGCAGTAAGGGTTCTAGAAACAAACGCTACAGTTTTCTCAACATGATCTGGGTGTATTTATGTCGAACCCGCGCCACCCCCCCCCCCCTATAGTGGGAAGGGAAGGGTCAAACAACACAAGCACTTGACTTCCAGAAAGCAGTTCTTTCAGCTCTTTGAAGCTGCGTTCAGCAGACACAGTCCATTCAAACTTTGTAACTGATGCATCTCTAAGTAGCGCACGCAACGGCTCAGCAACAAAAGCAAAGTTTGGCAAGAACTTGCTGTACCATGAAATCAGTCCCAGAAATGAGCGTAAGGAAGCAACATCGTGCGGCGTAGGAGCCTCAATGATCACAGACTTGTGTTCCTCATCTGGGAAAATTCCATGTTTGGACATGACATGTCCAAGGAATTTTAAGGATGACTGGCTGAACGTACACTTGTCCAAGTTCAGTTGTAGTCCTGCATCTAACAAGCGCTGCATGACTGAGCGCAGCGTCGCATCGTGACTTTCCAGGGTGGCAGTGTACACTATAATATTATCCAGGTACTTCCTTACCCCATGTATGCCTTTCAGGACAGTTTCCATCATCTTTTGAAACGCAGATGGCGCGAAAGCAAGGCCATACGGAACCCGGCAGTATCTGAAGAGACCATCATGCGTAAAAAAGCTGTGATGTCCCAGCACTCCTCGTGATGGTAAGCAGCCACTAAGTCAATTGTAGTGAACAATGATGTACCTCTTAGTTCACGCAAAAGTTCATCCATATGCGGCAGAGGATGGCTGTCAACAATCAGGGACTTAGTTGGCTCACGCAGATCAACACAGAGGCATATTTTACCCTCCTTTCTTCGTGGTGACAACAATAGGTGAAATCCATGCGGAAGAATTGATTTTCTCAATTATGCCATTTTGCAGTAATTTAAATTTGTTTATTGTTGAGGATAACCCCTTGAGATGAAACATCTCATTTCCGAGGGGGTCCTCGAGACATACTGTAGACAAGATAATACAACACATACATTCACACTCACAAGAGCTCTCCCTCATCCCGCCTCACCCACCCCACCATGTCATTGTTGGAAACAAATCCATATATAAACACAATATAATATTAGTATGACAACATTAAGCCCTTACTTTCACATATGTATATATATGTATTCTCACACCTACACCCATACTCGCATATATACACCTAAATAAGAAGAAAGGACAAAAAGTATCCCATATAATAGGTATAGAAAACAAAAATCCAGTCAAACATGAGGAAAACATTTACAACAGCTTGCAAGTAAACAAAAAGAGATATTTTGGAGGAATGCAAGGAAGTAGCAGATCTTAGAGACCCAGACAGACTATTCCATTCTGAGGGGGCTTTAAATTTAAATGCACGTCTTCCACTCTCTTTAGCGATATTTGGCACAATGAAAGAGAGATATTCAGTGTGTCTCAATCTATAGCTGGGTCTATATGGAATTA
Organism: Cyprinus carpio; assembly: GCF_018340385.1. Classification (NCBI taxonomy): domain Eukaryota; kingdom Metazoa; phylum Chordata; class Actinopteri; order Cypriniformes; family Cyprinidae; genus Cyprinus; species Cyprinus carpio. Next base: position 34,244,144 of record NC_056578.1, read on the forward strand.
AGTATTACTTCAGGTAAAAAGGATAATCATAGTACATACATTTAAAAATGACCTGATACCAGTGATACTGTCTTCTGGCTTTTGGTGATTATAGCTTCAGTGAGTCATACATTACACAGTGATGAGTGGTAAATGGACATCTCAGCACAAATCTACATATATTGTTAAAAGCAACATTTAATGCTTTCAGGTTTGCTTCTGATGCATTTTGATAGACAACACAAATCTAGTATGGGAAATATTAACTGTGACACAATTCTTAACCTAATCAGTTGAGTAAAACAAGTTTTATAACAATATAATATTTGTAAATAACAATTGATCTTTTTACAACAGAATTAATATGACACCTAAATGAGAGTTGTGAGTCAAGCCAAAGGCCCAGATATTTAAGTTCAATAACTTGTACAAGTGGAGTTTCATCTAAGAATTTGAGTGAAAGATTGTTATCTTGCTTCCATGTAGCTGATCTGGTGGGGAACAATATACTATATTACTTTTTCTTATTCAATAAAAGATGGTTGGATTGGAACCAAAATTGAATAGCATTACATTAGATTGCAATGAGGATTGAATCTTAGAGACAGACACATTAGATGTGTAAATCACTGTGTCATCTGCATATAGATGGATACAACAGTCTGAGCAAATTAGAGGTAGATCATTAATAAATATAGAAAATAAAAGAGGCCCTAGGGAAGAGCCTTGAGGAACACCTTTCTCCGTTATTAAGGACTGTGATACACAACTATTAACCTAGACACACTGACTTCTACAGAGAAGATAAGAATTAATCCAAAGAAGAGAGTGTTTAGAGAGGCCTATCGCATATAACTTATAAAGAAGCAAATAGTGATCAACCAAATCAAAGGCCTTAGTAAGATCTATGAATATTGCACCAGTTGACAGGTTATTGTCTAGAGAAAGTGAAACATCATTAATAAATTTTAGAAAAGCAGTAGTTGTAGAGAAATTTGGTCTGAAACCAGATTGATTTGAAGACAAAATAGAAAATGCATTAATATATTTAAATAATTGTTTAAATATTAGTTTTTCAAATACTTTTGCTATGCTACTAATGATAGAAATAGGTCTGTAGTTGTGGAGATCGAGTGCATCGCCACCCTTATGTATTGGTGTAACGCGAGTTTGATAAACTTAATCTCCAGACCATCAGGATCAGTACCATTACCTGACTTTAGTTTAGAGATTACCTGCTGAACATCAGTAGGATTTATTGTAGCAAATGAAAAGGAACTGTTAGGCTCATCTGCGAAACAAGAGAAAAAATTGCGAGCTACAAATAGAGGAAAAGTGTTGGTCGAAGGCATTGGCAACCACGGAAGGATCACTGATAACATCATTATTAACTTTAATTTTGGTAGCAATGCTTTTAGTGGAATTGTGTAATAAAGAATTAAGAATTTTCCAGAACTTCTTAGGATTAATGAAGCTATTAGACATAGAGTTTTTATAATAATTCGATTTAGCATTTCTTGTCTTAGTCGTACACGTATTTCTTAATTGTTTATATGTGACCAATCACGGAAAGTAGGGACACAAGTCGGTTCTGGGGCATTTTAAGTTATTCACATATTCTGAAAGTGTAGTCTCCAAGCTTTTCAACGATGTGTAACACATGGAAATCTGATCATATTTGGAGAAGTTATGGCCATTTGAAGGTAGGCACTCAAAAAAGCTCAAAAGGGAGAAAATGGCCTATAAGATTGTGCAGTTCTCACCTGTTCTCACCTGCTGGGAGTGACAAAAGGGCTCATTTACATCTCATTTAGATAAGCCATACCCCCTGTAAAGCTGCATGGTTGCATAACAACGACAGACGCAACAGGAAAAATCGGACCGCATACTATTAATAATAAAGGATAATGTGCATTGTAAAATGTCAGTAATTTATCTTTTTTGACTTTCATAAAAATGATTTAGAGGCTGAAATATGTGAGTTTTATCTTTTTATAAAACCTTTTTTGTCAAAACTCTATTTGAACTTGTGCATTGTAGATAACGTTGCAAGACACTCCTTTAAAATCTGGCCATCATTTTTAATTTTTAACACAAAACGGCAAACTTTGATGTTTATGGAAACTCACCCAATAAGAAACAGAAAAGTATTCTTGAAATAAGTCGTTCGGGCACACTTTCTCTTTGTCTGGGTCTTCTTTGTGGATGTTACCATCTCCGAAGTTTGCACTGTGCGTCTGTTTGCCTCTAAATGTCCAATAATTCGCATGTCCTGCCACTCTTTTTCCGCAGCTAAAGAATCCAGCCGTATGTTGTACATAATGTCTGGAGAAAGCTTCTGGCTACAGGACTGTCTCCCATGCAGAGAGTTCTATTTTCTCCTCGTGTAGCATTTACAGTCAAAGTTACGGATTTCCCCCATTTCTCTGTCTTTATCCCCATCAAATGTTACTATCGATATAGCCTCTGATATCTCACGGTCCAACTCGTCTGACGCCAGTCCGATACATTCTTCCTCGTCTTTATCTTCGCTCAGTTGTAGATTAGGGATATTATTCAGCCTTATTATGCCACTTTCATCGTCGCTCAGATCGTCTTCAGAATCAGTGAGCACTTGTTCATAAGCATCCGGCTTGTCGAAGAAGTACTTCAAAACATTTTCGCCTGCCAGAGCGCTGCATAATAATTAGCCACGCTTCCCTTGGAGGGCGGGGGCAATAACAAAAGAAACAAAAGCAGGCTTATCCAGTATGGAAATACACACAGACAATGACACGCCCCTACTGCGTGCTAGAATCTCCGAAAAACAAGCCGATTTCAACCTCAAAATGTATGCTTTTAAATATACCAATACTGCTATCTCAAACACGGAGAGGCTTCTTCGTGATCTCAACTAACAGATTCTGCAAAAAATCGAAAATCACCAATTTAAAAAAAAAAACGCTTCTTTCTCATTTTGCTCGAAAGTTGTGCTGCCGACTTGTGTCACTGGTTTCCGTGACGGGTCACATATACAGCCCAATCTACTGAGTCCTTTGACTGGCGGTACTTTCCCATGCCTTATCTCTTTGTTTAAAAAGATGTATTAAGTCAGCATCAATCCTTGGTAAATGTCGGCCCTTAACCTTTACTGATATCCATGGGGCATGTTTATCAATTACTTTAAGAACTTCTGTATAGAAAAAATTCCAAGCATCCTCAACAAAAGGGCCCTATTCCAATTTATATCTAATAAGTCTTGGATAAAAGAATCGGTGTTAAAATGTTTGCTCTGTCTTACCCTGATCACCTTGGGTGGCAGGCGAGGTAATCTAATTTTCCATACACAAAAGACCATACAATGATCACTAAAGCAATCGGGTAGAACACCAGATTCAGTAATTCTGTTAGAGTGGGTGACCAAAATCCAGACCAACAAAGATTTGGATCTGTGGTCAACCCGAGTAGGTTCTCTATTTACTTGGGTCAGATTTAAGCTTTCAAAATAATTTCTATCATTTAAAGATGACCGATCTAACCAGTTAATGTTAAAATCACCAAGGATGATCATCTCGTTTGAGTTACCCACAGATTTAATAGTAGTCCCTATGCAGTGTATTGACTCAGTAGGGGAGTTTGGAGGTCTGTAGATGTTCCCTATAATCAGCTGTTTATTTACGTGGAAACTAATTTTAACGAAAAGACATTCAAAGTATACTGGATTTTCATTAAGGAATCTAGATTCAGATAATAAAGTTGAGGAGACATAAATAGCTACCCCTTCTCCACGAGTACCCCTATCAGCTCTATACAAAACAACCATCCAGTTTAATTTCCTCATCTAATATATTATTATTTAACCAGGTCTCAGACAGTGTGATAACATTAGGTTTATTATAGACAAGCCAGGCCCTTAATAGATCGATTTTATGTGGCAAGCTCCTTATGTTCAGGTGGATGACATATAAACCTTTACCCATGTTGACTAATCAAAGACATAGAAGAAAAGGTAGGTAGGCTGGGCCAGAACAACAGAATACAGATACAGTCTGCTAAATTTCTCACTAGAATTACATGAAATGAAAGCCTGATATTAAATAATTCGTGCAAAAATAATCATTGAGTCAACTGAATCCCAGCCATTAATGGTGTGAAAAAAAATAGTACATTTACAAAATAGCAATAGTACAAAATTAGGTTAATCGGCCTGAGAGACAGGTAGCTCACTTAAATAAGTATATAAGCCTTTCATGCCACAAGTAACAACAATATTGCGATCAACTCAATTAGATTTATACCTAGCCAGTTCAATGAGACAAACAAAGTCAGTCTTACTGGGAATGAGCCTCAAGATCCCGGAGGAAAGACTCCGGATCTCCAGGACTTTTGAACAGGACCACTGCCAGCTGCAGTGATCCTCAGTATGGCAGGAAATAGAAGAGAATATTCCATCTTCAGTTCACGGAGCTTTTTCTTGATGTCAACAAACTGCCGACGTTTATGGACAGTGCCAGCACAGAAATCAGGAAAAATGTAGACGTGGTTGCCTTTATACTTTAGGTTCTTTTTCTCACGTGAAAGACGTAGAATTCGTTGTTTATCCTGGAGGCTAAGGAATTTCACCAGGATTGGCCTTGGCCCAGCTTTCGACTTATTCGTTTGTAACATAGTGGGAGAACGGTGAGCTCTCTCAATAACTGGAGGAGCCGTTAAATTTCTTTTCCCCCAAAAGTGCCTGGATAAGGCCTCTCATGAAGCCGATGATGACCTGACCCTCCAATTTTTCCGGAACATGCAAAAAACGCAGGTTGTATGCCCTGCTATGATTCTCTGCATCCTCGATTCTATCACGCAGGTAAGAGTTTTCGCTCATTACTGTTTTAAGTTGCTTTTGAAGTTCTGTTAAGTTGTCTTCATTTGAGCTTACTCTTTGTTCAAGTTCCGACACATGAAGTGTGGACAGTGAGCCTTGTATTGTTTGTAAGCCCGATTGGATATTATTCATTTTCACGTCGAAATGGGAAAACATGTCCAATTTCAGTTGTTGTATAGCGTGCCAGATTGATTGATTGGAAATCAGTGTTTGCTCCATTGCGAACTCAAGACACGTGGATCTCGATTTAGATGATGGAAATTATGCGACAAACAGAGTTTCTTTGCAACAAACAGAGGTTCAATTCGTATTCGATTTGTTGCTAAATAATATAAGTTTAGAATTAGGGCATGAAGGCCAAAATAATATAATTTAGCAGACTACACCTGACCTGCACATCGCTCACGCCGCCATTGCTTGTTTAACAAATACACTTTGATCATTTGTGATATCTCGTCTTTTATGACTCATTACAAGACAATCACACAAAAAATGCTTTGTTGAAGGGAGTAACTTCAAATAGAAATCATTTAGTTAAAGTAACTAGAACTAATTAGATGTCCTGTCCATAATTTAAATTAGTTATTTGAAACAAACCTCCTTATGTTGATAGAGTGAAACACATTTGGCCAGTTTGTAATAAACCAAAATATGTTCACTTAAATTAACCGGTTAAAGTTAAAAAAAAGTGAATAAATTGATTTGGTTGGACATTACTATTTCACATAGATTCTTCCTCATTTAATTGTGTTGTCACAACACAAGGAGTTTGCATAGATTCAAAAAATTCCATTAATGTTAACAAAATACAATTTGGTTGTTTGGAACCACTGTCCATAATTGAATTAAGAGTGTGTGTGGCAAAATAGTATGTGAACACTTCACAATGTTATGTTTATGCATAAACCCAAGTAATAAAAAAAGTATAAATCAATAAATAAGTAAAAATACTTATAACAATATGAACCATAAATGTAAAATCTTTGTTACTTAGTGGAGATGGAGAAAGAAGTATCCTTAACTGAACAGAGCTGGTCACACTTACATATTCTCTTAAACTAAAAAGAGAAAAAGACATGATTGGAAGGAAACCAGTTACAGTTTGAAAGTTAAAAATTATAGACATTTTAAGAAAGAAATCATTTACCTGTTGAGAGTGTGTTGACAGTCTGCGTAGCAGGATGGCTGAGCTCCAGAAAATCAGTAATGAGCCATCTTTAGGGGATTACATTAAAACAACAAACAACAACAGCAATAGCATGTTGTGTGAATTAGGTAATTTTTTATTGACGTGAAATTCTAGCAAAAATGTGAGTGCTCTTACTAACAGTTATTAGCTGAATACATTAATAAATTACAATTGCCAATGAACATGAAGAAATACATAAAGAAGTAAAACACAAAATAAAAACAAAACAAAAAAAAGATGTAATGAAGACAGTTCCAGTGAAATATCTTCACAATCCTCTATGATGCCTTTAAGTCCATCATTTTGGTGTGACTGAAGGGCAGTTTCTCGTTGCAGAGGATGAGGTTATGGGGCATGAATCATCTGAAATACACAATTGAGTTTAGAGTTGTCCACTTGAGTATGTAAAACAATAATGTCTATGAAGGCCAAAAGCAAAAATGGACAGAAAGTGAGCCCTTCACAATGTTAAGAGAAAAAATGATATAAAGTCATGGGATAGCTTAGTTGAAAGTAAGACGTTTTGAAATGTCATGCCAAATATTGGCTCATTTTGGATTTCATGAGAGCTACACATTCCAAAAAACTTGGGACAGGTAGCAATAAGAGGCCGGAAAAGTTAAATGTACATAAAAGGAACAGCTGGAGGACCAATTTTCAACTTATTAGGTCAATTGGCAACATGATTGGGTATAAAAAAGAGCCTCTCAGAGTGGCAGGTGTCTCTCAGAAGTCAAGATGGGCAGAGGATCACCAATTTCTCCAATGCTGCAGCGAAAAATAGCGGAGCAATATCAGAAAGGAGTTTCTCAGAGAAAAATTGCAAAGAGTTTGAAGTTATCATCATCTACAGTGCATAATATCATCCAAAGATTTAGAGAATCTGGAACAATCTCTGTGCATAAGGGTCAAGGCCGGAAAACCATAGTCAAGTCAAGTCATCTTTATTTATATAGCGCTTTAAACAAAAAAGATTGCGTCAAAGCAACTGAACAACATTAATTATTAAACAGTGTGTCAATAATACAAAATGACAGTTAAAGGCAGTTCATCATTGAATTCAGTGATGTCATCATGCAGCTCAGTTCAGTTTAAAAGGTATCTGTGCAATAATTTGCAATCAAGTCAACGATATCGCTGTAAATGAAGTGTCCCCAACTAAGCAAGCCAGAGGCGACAGCGGCAAGGAACCAAAACTCCATCAGTGAGAGAATGGAGAAAAAAAACCTTGGGAGAAACCAGGCTCAGTTGGGGGGCCAGTTCTCCTCTGACCAAACGAAACCAGCAGTTCAATTCCAGGCTGCAGCAAAGTCAGGTTGTGCAGAAGAATCATCTGTTTCCTGTGGTCTTGTCCCGGTGGTCGTCTGAGACAAGGTCTTTACAGGGGATCTGTCTCTGGGGCTCTAGTCCTGGTCTCCGCTGTCTTTCAGGGCTGTAGAGGTCCTTTCTAGGTGCTAATCCACCATCTGGGCTGGATACATACTGGATCCGGGTGACTGCAGTGACCATCTGACTTGGATACAGACTGGATCTGGTGGCCACGGTGACCTCGGAATAAGAGAGAAACAGACTAATATGAGCGTAGATGCCATTCTTCTTACGATGTAGTACATCGGGTGTTATGGGAAGTGTTCCCGGTTCCGGTTTACCTAATTAATGCAGCCTAAAAATCCTTTAACGGATTTGGATATTAGAAGTGTATTAGTATGTTATGTGTAAGCCAGGTTAAAGAGATGGGTCTTTAATCTAGATTTAAACTGCAAGAGTGTGTCTGCCTCCCGAACAATGTTAGGTAGGTTATTCCAGAGTTTGGGCGCTAAATAGGAGAAGGATCTGCCGCCCGCAGTTGACTTTGATATTCTAGGTATTATCAAATTGCCAGAGTTTTGAGAACGGAGCGGACGTGGAGGACTATAATGTAACAAGAGCTCGTTCAAATACTGAGGTGCTAAACCATTCAGGGCTTTATAAGTAATAAGCAAGATTTTAAAATCTATACGATGTTTGATAGGGAACCAGTGCAGTGTTGACAGCACCGGGCTAATATGATCATACTTCCTGGTTCTAGTAAGAACTCTAGCTGCTGAATTTTGGACTAACTGGAGTTTGTTTACTAAGCGGTGCAGAACAACCACCCAATAGAGCATTACAATAGTCTAACCTTGAGGTCATAAACGCATGGATTAACATTTCTTTATTTGACATTGAGAGCATCGGCCGTAATTTAGATATATTTTTGAGATGGAAAAATGCAGTTTTACAAATGCTAGAAACGTGGCTTTCTAAGGAAAGGTTGCTATCAAATAGCACACCTAGGTTCCTAACTGATGACGAAGAATTGACAGAGCAGCCATCAAGGCTTAGACAGCGTTCTAGGTCATTACAGGCAGAGCTTTTAGGCCCTATAATTAACACCTCTGTTTTTTCAGAATTTAGCAGTAAGAAATTACTCGTCATCCAGTTTTTTATATCGACTATGCATTCCGTTAGTTTTTCAAATTGGTATGTTTCGCCAGGCCCGCGATGAAATATAGAGCTGAGTATCATCAGCATAACAGTGAAAGCTAACACCGTGTTTCCTGATGATATCTCCCAAGGGTAACATGTAAAGCGTGAAGAGTAACGGCCCTAGTACTGAGCCTTGCGGTACTCCATACTGCACTTGTGAACGATACGATACCTCTTCATTCACTGCTACGAATTGATGGCGGTCATATAAGTACGATTTAAACCATGCTAATGCACTTCCATTAATGCCAACAAAGTGTTCTAGTCTATGCAAAAGAATAGTGTGGTCAATAGTGTCGAACGCAGCACTAAGATCCAATAGCACTAATAGAGAGATACAACCACGATCAGATGATAAGACCAGGTCATTTGTAACTCTAAAGAGAGCAGTCTATGATACGGTCTAAATCCTGACTGGAAATCCTCACAGATGCCATTTTTCTCTAAGAAGGAATATAATTGTGAGGATACTACCTTTTCTAGTATCTTTGAAAGAAAAGGGAGATTCGAGATCGGTCTATAATTAACTAGTTCTTTGGGGTCAAGTTGTGGTTTTTTGATGAGAGGCTTAATAACAGCCAGTTTGAAGGATTTTGGGACATACCCTAATAACAATGAGGAATTAATAATAGTCAGAAGAGGATCTATGACTTCTGGAAGCACCTCTTTTAGGAGCTTAGATGGAATAGGGTCTAACATACATGTTGTTGGTTTAGATGATTTAACAATTTATACAATTCTTCCTCTCCTATAGTAGAGAATGAGTGGAACTGTTCCTCAGGGGATCTATAGTGCACTGTCTGATGTGATACTGTAGCTGATGGCTACAAATAAAAAAATCTACCTCTAATAGTATCGACATTAGAAGTAAAGTAGTTCATAAAGTCATTACTGCTGTGATGTTGAGAAATGTCAACACGTGTTGATGCTTTATTTTTCATTAATTTAGCCACTGTATTGAATAAATACCTGGGGTTATGTTTGTTTTCTTCTAAAAGAGACGAAAAGTAATCAGATTTAGCAGTTTTTAATGCTTTTCTGTAAGATAGGTTACTTTCACTCCAAGCAATACGAAATACTTCTAGTTTTGTTTTCCTCCAGCTGCGCTCCATTTTCCGGGCTGCTCTCTTTAGGGTGCGAGTGTGCTCATTACACCACGGTGTCAGACTATTTTCCTTAACCTTCCTTAAGCGTAAAGGAGCAACTGTATTTAAAATGCTAGAAAAGAGAGAGTCCATAGTTTCTGTTACATCATCAAGTTGTTCTGAGGTTTTGCATATGCTAAGGAATTGGGATACATCAGGAAGATTACTTACAAAGTAGTCTTTTGTGGTAGAAGTGATGGTTCTACCATACTTGTAACAAGAAGTGGAATTTACAGTTTTAGCTATATGAAGTTTGCACAAAACTAAATAATGATCTGAGATATCATCGCTTGGCTGCATAATTTCAACACCATCAACATCAATTCCATGTGACAGTATTAAATCTAGAGTATGATTTCGACAATGGGTAGGTCCTGAGACGTGTTGTCTAACCCCAATAGAGTTCAGAATGTCTATAAATGCTGATCCCAAATGCATCTTTTTCATTATCAACATGGATATTAAAATCACCAACAATTAAAACTTTATCTGCAGCCAGCACTAACTCGGATTTAAAATCAGCAAACTCTTTAATAAAGTCTGTATGGTGCCCTGGTGGCCTGTGTACAGTAGCCAGTACAAACATCACAGGGGATTTATCATTAACATTTGTTTTTCTGGATAATGTTATATTAACCACCAATACTTCAAACGAGTTATACTTGAAGCCTGCCCTCTGAGAAATCCTGAAAACATTGTTATAAATTGAAGCAACACGGAGTCACGTGACCTCGACCAGCGATGTGGCTGTAAGTTTTTAGGCTCGTCCTCAAATCCTCATAAAGTTAACATATTGAAGAATTCCGTGCTAAGAATCGTACTCATCTCATTACTAATGTCGTCTAGCAAATCTGCAACAAAAAGGGAATGTACAAATTCCCCGATTAAGAAAAGACCGAAAGAAATCCTAGGCCTATCAACCGAAGAACTCGACGACGCCATTTTAAGGGCTGTTAAACAGGCCTTGACAGAACAACAACAGCACTTCGATAAGGCAGTTCAGGCGGCGGTCAAAGGAGCTGTAGATAATTTGGTGATACCACAACTAACAGATCTGAAATGCCAAGTCAAGCAGGCGAATGAATCTGTCAGCAGTCTCGCACGCGACGTTGAAGAACTGGGTAAATCCTCTCAAAAGGCGAACTCTCGATTTGATTCCCTCCATGCCACTGTACGTGCTCAAAACCAAGATATTAGAGACCACGACAGACAGATTGCATCACTCTCCGCAAGATTAACGGAGATGGAAGACAGGAACCGCCGCTCGAATTTGAGGCTAGTGGGCTTACCAGAATCTGAAGAGGGATCGGATCCGATTGGGTTTCTCAAGAAGTTTTTACCGTTGTGGATACCCTCCCTGGCTGGTCGTGAGATTAAAATTGAGAGAGCACATCGCCTTTACAACAGGAGGGAAACTGAAGCCTCGCGCTCTCGCACTTTGTATCTTCAAACTTTTGGATTACGGTGATCGGCAGGCAATTTTGAAAGGTGCGAGGGAGGCTTACCCTTTGAAACACAAGGAACGAATCCTATCCTTCTATCCCGACTTCAGTAACGAGACGGCGAGAAAGCGGATGGAATTCAACCAAGTTCGAAAGAAGATGATTGCCCTTGGTCTCAGGCCATTCCTCGTTTACCCAGCTGAACTCAAATTGATACATCAGGGCCAACCTCTGATCTTCAAAACACCACAAGAAGCAGAGAAATTCCTTGACTCCAAGGAGGTTCCGGGAACTCCATTAATGAAACCTTCAGCAACAGCTTCGATGACGGGACATCAACGCAATCTCTGGGAAGATGATGCGCAGGAGATGACTGCCTAGGCTGGAAGTTATGGTACGTTCCACTGAAAGACATTATGGGTCTAGGCGCTATGAGAATTAGGTCTGGTTACTGGTGTTTATGTAAATGTATCTGTAACGCACGGGACGTCAAGTGAAGAAATCGGGGAATGAGGAAATTAAGTTAATTGTATCGCCGTCTAAAAAGAGTCACGGCTCGTGATTTTCTTTTTCTTTTTCTTCTTCAAGCCTCGGGGTCGCTATATATGACCTGGCGGCTGGTGTACATAGTTGTAACTGTCAGCACAATTGTTTGTTCACTTAAGATGTTAGATATCATAATTTTGGTCAAATGGAGATGCGCTTTCAAAATCCCATTCTGTATAATGTACGTTATTCTCTCGGTCTGAATGGCGGGGCTCTATATTATTAGTTGGAATGTACGCGGGCTGAATTCTCCTATTAAGCGCACAAGATGCTTGGAATTTTTACACCGTAAATCTGTATCCATAGCATTAATTCAAGAGTCGCATTTAAGATCTGTAGATGTCCATCGTTTTCAAAATAAACAATTCAAGTTGGTAGCGCACTCATGTGCTGACACAAAAACAACGGGAGTTCTAATTTTAGTACGTAGGAAATTACAGATATCAATAGACTATACAGAGAATCTGATGAATGGAAGATGCGTGTGCGCTCTTGTTGAAATTAATAATACTAAGATGCTTTTAGCTTCTGTCTATGCCCCGAACATATTTAATCCATCATTTTTTATCTCACTTGAAAAAAGTTTAAGCAAATTTCCTGATATACCCCTTATTATAGGAGGTGACTTCAGTTCTTATCTAGACCCAGTGATGGATCGATCATCTGGAGGACAATCCTCTCACTCAATTTCCTCGCTTGCATTTAAAACATTTATATTTAATTTAAACTTAGTTGATTATGGCTCTTTATAAATAACAATTTGAAAGATTTCTCTTTTTATTCTGCTCGTCACCACACATATTCTAGGATCGATTATATATGTGTTTCGCCATCTCTGATTAACAGTATTCCGCATAATAACGATGTTACCCATTCTCATCTCTGATCACTCCCCAATACTTTGCAATATTACTCCTTCTGCCTTCACTCCCAAGTTTTATAGGTGGCGATTTAATGACAGTCTGTTGACAAATTCAGAGTTTATGGTCCAAATTAATCAACAGATTAAGGAGTTCTTGGAGATTAATACATCACATTGTAAAAATCCACAGATATTATGGGAGACTTGCAAGTGTTTTACAAGAGGGTTTTGTATAGCTTTCTCTTCAAAATTGAAAGTATTTAGAGCGAGGAGAATGTCGGAGATTGAACAAGAGGTGCAGACTTTGGAGGGACAACAAAAAGTACAATTCACAGAGCAAAGAAGTATAGAAGTATATAGAATACTATATCCGCTTTAAGGGGGGAATATAATTCTTTGTCTTTGCATAAAGCTGAGTTCATCGTGCATAGAACTAGACTAAAATATTATTTTCAGTGAGACAGACCTTCTCAGTTGTTGGCGTGGAAGCTGAAACAAAATGAGGCAAAATGCTCAATAAATTCCATAAAAAATAATAAGGGTGATATTGTAACAGAGCCCAAACAAATTAATCAGGTATTTTATGATTTTTATAAGAGTTTATATACACTTCTGATAATCCTGTAGATTTGAATAAATGCAAAACCTTTCTTAATAGCATTACTTTACTGAAATTTCAATTGTCAGATATAGATTTTTTGGAGGACTCCCTAACACTGGAGGAGTTAAAGATGGCAGCACAATCTCTTCAAAAAGGGGAAATCCCCGGGCTCAGATGGAATTCCCCCTGAGCTCTATCTGGCCTTGTGGGACACAGTAGGAGTATTAATATTAGATTCTATAAAACTATGCTGTAGAACATAAAACATTTCATAGGGATCAAAAGACTGCTCTTATATCATTACTGTTAAAAGATGGAAAAGATCCCATGGAATGTTCCAGCTATCGCCCCATATCACTGATATGTGGAGATATTAAATTATACGCTAAAGCTCTTGCGCTAAGATTGGATAAGGTAATGGATAAATTAATTCACTTTTGATCAAACAGGCTTTATTAGGGGTCGTTTGGCAGCAGACAACGTCCGTAGATTGTTTCACATTTTGGAAAGGGCAGAATTGTTTACTGAAGACTGGGCCGTGCTCTCTTTGGATGCAGAAAAGGCCTTTGACAGGCTGGAGTGGCCATACCTGTGGGCAGTAATGAAACATTTTGGGTTTGGTCCAAGTTTTTTATCTATGATACAAATTCTATATGAAACTCCGCTGGCCTCTGTTATCACAGGCACATGTCAGTCCTCATCTTTTCCATTGCAGAGGGGCACACGACAAGGCTGCCCTCTCTCACCGTTATTATTTGCATTATCATTAGAACCCCTTGCTCAAGCCATAAGAGAGCACAAATCCATATATGCCATTGTTGTTCATGGCTCCAAACATTCTATATCACTTTATGCAGACGACATTCTTTTGTTCCTCTCCAACGTCAAAATATCAATCTCGCACGTGTTAGCCCTGTTCAATGAATTTAAGAATTTAGCAGGTTACAAAATAAATTGGCATAAATCCACACTACTACTCCCTCTAAATTCCCCTGCCACTAATGTTCAATATCCTCCCTCTATTCCTGTAAGCAATGTTATCTCCCTATTTAGGAATCAAAATATACGCAAAGTTATCAGAGATCACTCACAAAAATTATAGGGAAATCTCTCAAAAGGTGACAGAAGATTTACAGCGATGGAATACTCTCCCACTTTCTTTACAAGGAAGAATTCTATCATTAAGATGAACATTCTTCCGCGTCTCAATTTTTTATTTTTCATGATTCCAATTTCTCCTCCACCTAAGTTTCTTGAGCAAATCCAATCTTTGATCTCCAAACTTTATATGGAACAATAAACGAGCTAGAATTAAGTCTTTCTACTTTGCAGCGTCCTAAATTGATGGGAGGGTTGTCTCTCCCTAACTTAAAATTTTATTACTGGCATTTCAACTAAGAGCTTTAAAAGGTCTGGATGGACGATAATTGCAGGTGCCTTGGAAATCCATAGAGACCGCACTGGCACAGCCTAATAGGCTTCAAGACCTTCCATACAACGCGATTTAAAAGGCAAGAAATTTAAAGTTAAATTTGGCACTATAATTGCTAATTGTTTGACAGTATGGAAAAAAGCAGAGAAACTGTTTGAAACAGTACCTAAATTTCATAAACTCTCCCCTCTATGGAATAACACTAATATATTGACAGGAAAGAAACCTTTCACATGCCCACTTTGGGCCGCTAAGGGAATTTGTACGCTGGGAGACATCTATAGCAAAGATGGTTTATATTCATTTAATAATCTACAGACTTTGTTTGACATACCTGGTCAACCTTTCTTTTTTTCTTTATTTGAGACTGAGATCAGCCATGAAGGCTTACGGAGTTCCATGGAACACATTACTACCGTCGCATCCACTGGCAGCATTGTTTGATCCTGGAAAAGAGTCTAGAGGCCTGGTTTCACAATTTTATAACTCCTTTTTAAAAACACAGTGTAAAACGTTTGCCATTGAGGTAGTGTGGGAAAAGGACTTAGAGCAGGCTGGACTTCGGCCTGATTGGCTCACGGTATATGGTCAAATATGAGTGAAACATCTCGAAATTGGAGTCACCAACTTATTCATTTTAAAACTATCCATAGAGCCTATGCGACGCCATATAGATTGATACAGAATGTATGATTACTATTCTGATCCTAACTGCACTATATGTCAAGATCTGTAACTGGTACATG
>NC_056578.1:34260646-34260920 GCF_018340385.1 Cyprinus carpio
CAAACTAATGAGAAAAGAACTTATTTATCTTCTATTTGTGCAAAAATCTTTGATGAGAAAAAATAACATGTCCAGAATTTACCAACTAAAATTATTAATCTGATTGCAATATCTTGAATGGACCAAATCCATCCAAGGCCATAAGATGATTTAAATTTGATTTCATTAATCTGCAACCCAGTAACAAGGGAAGGTCTAAGTATTGTCTTTTTCTTAGCAACAAAACCACAAACGCAGTGGCTCAAGTGTTAGCAAACGAAACCATCCCTCTCTT
>NC_056578.1:34260958-34261105 GCF_018340385.1 Cyprinus carpio
TAAAGTTGTGTGTAATGTTAAAATCAGGCAGAGATTTATGAATCTTTACAGACTGCAGAGATGAAAATAGTCAAATGTATGAATAGGATAAGAAAATGCCAATTGCTAAGCTAACAATGCACTACCAAATCTGGCAGCTAATGCTCG
>NC_056578.1:34263361-34263440 GCF_018340385.1 Cyprinus carpio
ATTATTGCAACTACACAATACACTTACCTGGTATTGAGCATACGGACATCCAGGTCTAAATTATTCACATCATTCAAAC